>NW_028270141.1:136397960-136549188 GCF_037043375.1 Chiloscyllium plagiosum
AGGGCAGGGTGGGTTGTTGGGGGAGTGGACCTGACCAGGTAATCGTGGAGGGAACGGTCTTTGCGGGGTGGGGAAGGAAATATGTTCTTGGTGGTGGGGTCAGTTTGTAGGTGGTGGAAATGTCGGCACATGATGTGATTTTTTTGTGGAGGATGGTGGGCTGGAAGGTGAGGACCAGAGGGGTTCAGGCCTTGTTGCAGTTGGAAGGGTGGGGTTAAAGGGCAGAGGCGCGGGACATGGATGAGATGCGTTGGAGGGCATCTTCAACCACGTGGGAGAGGAAATTGCGGTCCCACGCCTCCCAACAAACCACCCTCCCCTCCTGGCACCTTCCCCTACCACAGCAGGAATTGCAAAACCTGTGCCCACACCTCCCCCTTCACCTCCGCCCAAGGCCCCAAAGGAGCCTTCCACATCCATCAAAGTTTCACCTGCACATCCACCAATGTAATTTATTGTATCCATTGCTCCCGATGCGGTCTCCTCTATATGAGGGAGACTGGACGCCTTCTCGCAGAGCGCTTTAGAGAACATCTGCCGGACACCCGCATCAATCAACCCCAACACCCCGTGGCCCCTCCCACTCTGCTGAGAATATGCAGGTCCTAGGCCTCCTCCACCGCCACTCCCTCACCACCTGATGCCTGGAGGAAGAATGCCTCATCTTCCACCTTGGGACCTTCCAACCCCACTGGTATCAATGTGTACTTCACCAGTTTCCTCATTTTCCCTCCCCCAACCTTACCCCCGTTCCAGCCTTCCAGCTCAATACTGTCCCACCTGTCAATCATCCTTCCCACCTATCCGCTCCACCCTCCTATCCCACCTATCATCTTCACCCCCACCTCCATCCACCTATTGCACTCTCAGCTCCCTCTTTTTGAATACACTGTAGAGGTGATTTTCCTCTACCTAGTTCCTCTGTGCTGCAGTGTGTGGTGGCTTGTTGAAATATTGTTCTGATGCAGCTTCGTTTGTGGTTGTTGGAATGATTGCTTCTGTAGTTCAGTATTTGGTCCGTATGTGTTGTTTTCCTCTAGATGCTGGTTTCAAGTTCCCCATTGGCTGTCTACTGTGACATCTCAGAATGGGCAGTTTGTTGTTGTTTTCCTCCTCTTTAGTAAATTTTATGCCAGTAAGGGTATTATTGATGGTCTTGAATGTTTCCTCTAATTTGTTTCATTTAGTGATGACAAAGGTGTCATCCACATAGCAAACCCAAACTTTGGGTTGGATGTTTGATAGAGCTATTTGTTCGAGTCTCTGTATTACTGCCTCTGCTAAGAATCCTGATATCGGAGACCCCATGGGTGTTCCGTTGGTTTGTCTGTAGGTTTTGTTACTGAAGGTGAAGTGGGTGGTAAAGCATAGGTCCACTAGCTTGACGATACTGTCTTTTGTTCTTGCTGATGAAGTTGGTGATGTTTGGTGTATGTGTCTTTGGTTCTTATAATAATATAGTCAGTGTTTCTTGGTCAGGTTGATGTTGATGGATGTGAACAGGGCTGTTATATCAAAGGAGACCATTATTTCATCCTCTTCTATTTTGGTGTCTTCAGGAATTCTTGGGTGGAGTCAGTGGAGTGGCATGAGTTTTCTACTAAGTGTTTTGGTCTTTGGTTTAGCTCCTTGGGCAATATGTACGTTGGTGTTCCAGGTAGCGAGTCAGTGGGTCTGAGGGGGGCTCCTGGTTTGTGAATTTTGGGTAATCTGTAGGAACATGGTGTGTTGGATCCGTCTGATTTCATTTTTTGGAAGTCGGTCTTATTTATTTCTCCAGATTTCTGAAGGTTTTTGAGGAGGGCTGTGATTCGGTTCTCTAGTTGTGGGGTGGGTTCTATCACCACTTGCCAATAATCAGCGTTCATAATTACAAATTCCCCTCCAAGCCAACTCACAAAATTACTTGCTGTATCTTCCTAAAAACCTTTAACAATCCGTGCACCAGGACACAGAGATCTCTCAGCTCTGCACTATTTCATCATTTAGATCATATACTTCTTTTCTGTCCTTTTTCCAAAATGGATAACTTCAGATTTTCCCATATTGTACATATTTGCCCAATGTTCGCCCATTCATTGAACCTACCTTGATCCCTTTGTAGCTTCCTTACATTCTCTCCATAGCTTGCTTTTCCTCCTCATCTTATGTCATCAACAAATTTAGTTACCATACCTTTTTCCTTTTATTCAAGTCATTTATATAAATTGCAAAGAGTTGAACCTTTAGTATTGATCCTGACTACCCTGCCAACAAGAAAATGGCCCATTTACATCTTTGCTTTCCTGTTGGCGAGACAATCTTCAATCCACATGAATATATTTTCTTGTACACTGTAAGCTTTTATTTTGTGAAATACATTTTAATGTGGCACTTTATTAAATACCTTCTGGAAATCTAATTACAGTACATCCACTGATTTCCTTTATTCACGCGAACATTACTTTTTCAGAAGAACTCCAATAAAATGGTTGAACATGATTTCATTGTCACAAAACTCTGATAGATTCAACATAATCAGGAAGAGTCAACAAAGTGCCCCAATAATACCTCTGTCAGTTTCCCTCTGACAGTTGTTAAGCTCACTGGCTTGTAATTTTCTGCTTTCTCTCTCCCTGCCTTTTTGAATAAAGAAGCTATACTCATTATTTTCCAAACTCATGGAAGCTTTCTCAAATCTAGGGAATTTGAGAGAATTGGAACCAAAGCACCAATCTCCCTGCTTATTTTAAAACCCTTGGATGAAGTCAGCCAGGACTGGTGATCTGTATGTCTGCACTTTCAACAATTTGCCCAGTACTATTTTCCTGGTGATTTTAATGTCCTTGAGCTTCACCCTCGTATTCAGGCAAAACCACTGAAAAAATCAACTTTGATGGATTGATATGATATTCGAATGGCTGAAAAGCATTTTCTTTGACAGGTCCAGTTTTCTCAGTTCTCAGATGTCCAACAGTTCAGGAGAGAAACCAGAAGTGCTCTGAAGCTCTAGTTGAAGCACAGCACCATTGATATCATTGTCTGAGAGGAGCAAAATGGTGACAACATCCATCAGACTGCAGGATGCTTCGAGTCACAATGTCTTAATGAGGAGGCAAAGAAGGAAGAACCTTGGTGGAAACTAATGACCTTGAATAGACGCCATCTTCATTTAGAGAGACAGCTTGATGATGGGGTACTTTACCTTCCATTACGTAGAACAGAAGGTTACAGACCTTTCTGCCCTCGATGTTGCGCCTCACTGTGAAATTAATCTGATGCCCATCTAACCTATACATATGGATAACAATAGAAAGGTATGTCCAATGCCCATTCAAATGCCCTTAACGTCAGCGAGTCTACTACTGTTGCAGGCAGGCTGTTGCACCCCCCTACTACTTCGATTAAAGAAACTACTCATGATATCTGTCCTAAATCTATGTCCTCTTGTGTTAGCCTTCACCATCCGAAGAAAAAGGCTCTAACTATCCACCCTATCTAACCCTCTGATTATCTTACATGTCTCGCTTAAGTCACCTCTCAAACTTCTTCTCTACATTGAACACAGCCTCAATATCCTCAGCCTTTCCTCATAAGACCTTCCTTCCATACCAGGCAACATCCTAGTAAATCTCCTTTGAGCCCTTTCCAAAGTTTCCACATCCTTCCTGTAATGCAGAGATCAGAACTGCACGCAATACTCCAGGTGCCATCTGACCACTGTCTTATACAGCCGAAGCATGACCTTGTGCCTCCGAAACTCAATCTCTGTACCAATAAATGCCAACACACCATATGCCTTCTTGACAGCCTGATCAACCTGGGTGGCAACTTTCAGGGATTTATGCACCTGGACGCTGAGATCTCCCTGTTCATCTACACTGCCAAGAATTTTACAATTAGCCCAGAACTCTGCATTTGTAATACTTCTTCCGAAGTAAACTACCTCACACTTTTCCACATTAAACTCCATTTTATCTACGTCCCTCTGTAACCCACGTCATCCTTCGGCACTATCCACAACTCTGCCTAACTTAGTGCCATCCGCAAATTTACTAACCTGATCTTCTATGTCCACATCCAGATCATTTATAAAAATGACAAACATCCAAAACAGATCCTTGCGGCATACCACTGGTAACTGAGCTCCAGGTTGAACATTTCCCATCAAGCACCACCCTCTGTCTTCTTTCTGCTAGCCAATTCCTGATCCAAACTGCTAAATCACCTTCAAGCCTGGAACTCCGTATTTTGTGCAATAGCTTACCATGTGGAACCTTGTCAAACACTTTACTGAAGTCCATATACACCACATCAACCGCTTTAACTTCGTCCACCTGTTTTGTCACCTTCTTGACAAACTCAATAAGGTTAGTTAGGCATGATCTACCCTTCACAAAACCGTGTTAATGGACAACCATGGGTCACTGTTGGTGCAATGGCTCACAACACTTACATTTCAACTGAGGAAAATATGGGTACCTCAGGACTAAGCAGACACAGGAAGAAATTAGTTTACATTGTCAGCCACAGGCTAAACAAAACATAGATAGCAGCACCCTCCACTGGATTGTAACTGTAAAGTCTCCATGACAAAACAATCCAATTCAGAATCACAGCCAATGAGCGCACTCTGCTGGTTGAGATGTGGACGTGATGTCAAAGCTCTGGATTAAAAGGGGCCAGAATGCAGAAGTTGACAGATGCAAAACTGCTATACGGAGAGATCCAACAAATGCTTCTTTTGTAAACATCCAACTTAGTGGGAACCAGCAGGACATTAACATAGAAAATTAACTTGTGTGTGTATAGGGTGGGCGGAGGGGGGGTGTCAATTGGTTTGCCCAGTAATTGTGGTACCAGACTGTATTTGACATTATTTGTCCAGCCTGAGAAATAACGTCAGACCTAACGAAGATACAGACAAGCAGAGGAACTCCTGCTGGAGTCAGGTCTGTCATGTTAGAGGAAACAGTTGCTCTGATGAAATGCAATTGACTGGAAACTCTTGGGTTCATTTTTAAAACCAAAATGGGTGGATTTGAATCAGTACGGAGGTGATCCTGAGGTCATTATCTCTGAGATCCTACTTTTAATTTTATTTCGTGGGTCCCTCTATTCTGCTTGCAAACGTCATTGCTTCACCACTGGTCGTTGGCTGCTGTTAGTCCAGACTCCAGGCAATTTGTGGAAAAAGCAGAGAAGGATCTGGGTATTCCCAGACAGTGTTGGTGGGGATGGGGCAAGGGGGAAAAAAAGAGAGAGAGAGAGAGAGAGAGAGAGAAAGAAAGAAAAGAGGTGAACTGCTTGCCTTCTTTCTTTAGTCAGTTGGTCATAACAAGGTACACTTAACATATCCCTTTCCTCTGGATATCTTTCTCCCAAAACGTTTTAAAATTATTCAAAAAAGCCTGGTTGAATTGAATGATCAAAAAACAGCAAGTTTAATAACCACTAAGCATGAGAGGTCATAGTGTAACAAGTTAGAAATAAAAAGCAAGACAAATTTAAACATTTTTTAAAAACACGTACATATATCAGTGTCTGAATTGTTTGTGAAGAGTGGATAGTTGAATGTTGCAGTCATTGCAGTGGTGGTTATTAGTGTTCATATTAGTAATTGAACAGTTGGTGTCATAAGCTTTAGTTTTGTAGATAGATTGAGATTCTGTAGTTCTGATTCCTTTCAACAATAACTGAATTCCAGCATTCCGTGCAAGTGCAGGTTGTGCGGTTTCCTTTGGTCACTTTGCTTGCCACCAGACTTCATGCACTCTGAGTAAAAGTCCCCTTACCTCCAACCCAAGGGTGATAAGGGCTAGTTCTTTGACTGTGACTTTCACTGTATGCTAATCACTAAAACCAGGCCCGTTCCCACAAGCACACAGTCCCACAAGCACACAGTCCCACAAGCACACAGTCCCACAAGCACACAGTCCCACAAGCACACAGTCCCACAAGCACACAGTCCCACAAGCACACTCCAGTAGAGTTTAAATTGGCTTTTAAATTGATAGGAAACAGAATAAACGTGTTTGCAGTTTAGCACAGCACCTGCAGGGCAAAGCTTCCTGTTGAGCAATGCCTTTGCAGTTATAAGAGACCACAATCCAATCTGTTCTGATGTGCTTTTTCTCCCTTTTGAAGGGCTGTTGTTTAAAGTTTCTTTCATCTCCAGTAGTACATTCCGAGAGTTCAGCTTCCAAGGCAGACATGTAATTTACATTTGCAGCCATTTTTGCCTATCATTCCTCTTTTCTAAATTTAAAAAAAATTGGAATTACAAATTGAAAAAATGCCTACACTACTTTGGGGTCTGACCTGTGGCCATGATAATACTTGGAGAAAGTGAGGACTGCAGATGCTGGAGATAGGAGTCGACTGTGTCGTGCTGGAAAAGCACAGCAAGTCAGGCAGCATCCGAGGTGCAGGAGAATCGACGTTTCAGACATAAGCCCTTCATCAGGAACCTGAACCGTCGATTCTCCTGCTCCTCGGATGCTGCCTGACCTGCTATGCTTTTCCAGCACCACACTGAACCCACGATAATACTGATATGGACCAGAATCACTAGCTGTTCTCCCTCGCCCTTTAAAATATCCTGTAGCTACTCAATGACATCCTTGATGTTAGTATCAGGATCATACAATCCTTGCGTCACATCTGCAGCTGCAGAAACACCTATATGTTCCTATTAGGATAGAGTCCCCTATCACGATTGCTCTCCCAATTTCTTTTCCTTTCTTACCCCTTGCAGCTGAGCGACATACTGCCATGGACTTGGGCTTCATTACATTCCTGAGAATCCATCTCTCCCTCAATATCCACAACAGAAAATGTTGAGAGGAAGGTGGACCCAAGAGACTCCTGTACTACTACCATTGTGCTTTTACTCTCTGCCACCTACTCATTTCCTTGCTGCTTCTGCACTGTTTACCTGTGATGTGATAACCTTCTGGTACTTGTTGTGCAGGAGTACCTCTGGCTTGCAGATACTCCAGTGACCATGCTAGGTCTGAAACATTGATTTCCAGTAGCTGCAACTGAAGACATACCCTGTACAAGTGTTACCCTGGATAGTGAAAATATTCCTGGCTTTCCAAATCCCACAGGAGAAGCATTCAACCTGGCCAAGCTGTTTTACCATTCATTTCCTCTCATTTGAAGAATATTAATATACGTAACACACCCAGAGGAGATTACCTTGTTTCTTATGCTTTCAGGACACAATATTTTACTTTAAAGGTTGGACAGTGGAAATACTCATCTTTTCTTATTCATCAAGGCAGCCACTTGTCCAGTGTTGGTTCCTGGACCTATTTGAGTATTTCTTTCCCTGTAATATTATTCATTAACATTTTCAAAACTCACCCATCTCCTGCAGCTATTCAACTCCTCATCTTCGAGACTGAAGATGGAGAAAGAAAATGGTGAAAAAGGACATCCCTCCCCTTCTCACCAAATGACCCTTTCACCAAACTTGCAATACTTCACTCTGCACCAGAGCACTACCGACAGTCCAATTATTTGTACTAGTGGGATTCAGATCCCTTCCCCACCAGGCAGTTACGAAAACTGTTGTCAGTTACATAATTAGATCTCACCTGCTCTGCAACAAAGACCTCAATTTGCTCCATTAACCCTGCCCTCAAACTTCTAAAGAGACTTTAGATTGGAAACATTTTGTAAAATGCAAAATTGCTGGCAAACAGTGATAGATTTTATACAAGATTAACCCCTTAAAATTGAACACTTAGTTCCTTTCACTAATTTAGTCTTACCATTCATATCAAGTTTGCTTTCTCAGAACTTGACTGTCCAGTCACGAAATGTTGCAGTGCAGTAGCAGTCCATCAACTTTGTATCCACTCTCCACAATGGTAATTTAGTTTGTATGTAAGTACATGGACTACAGTAAACAAGGTTGGCAGTTACAAATGCAGATTCTAATGTAGAATGATGATGTTGTGGAAATAGGACAAGACTGGGTGTTAAATATTCCTACGTATACATTGTTCAGGAAAGACAGAGAAGGAAGGAATGGAGGACGAGTGTTGGTTAAGAAGGACATGACAAGAGGTTGACAGGATGGAGTCAATTTGGCTGAATAAAGGGTGCAATTACATTACTCAGTGTAGTCTACAAACTACCAAGTAGTGAAAGGGATGTTGAGGAACAAATCTACAGGATAATTAGAGAAATGCCAATGTCGTGGAGTATTTGTAATGGGGGATTTAAATTATCCAAATATGGACTGGGATACTGGTACTGTAAAGTGTTTTTGATTGTGTTGAGGAGAGTTTCCTACAGTAGTATGTGTCCAATCCAACAAGGAAGGACATTGTCAGAAGTCACGTCACACCAGGTTATAGTTCAACAGGTTTATTTAAAATCCCAAGCTTTCAGAGTGCTGTTCCTTTGTCAGGTGAAGTCCACTCATGCTTTTCCTCCCTAAAGTCCATCACCACAAGCCTCCATTCCCTTTCCTTGCTAGATACTTTCAAACCAACCTGCACAGACATGTTGCTAAAAACTTCTGGAACCGGTAAGACTTGAAACTTGGGCCTCCTTAGAACCAAGGACAGTACCACTACATCTATGCAACACTTCTACCAGGTCCTGTGGTGGTGAGTTCCACATTCTTACCACTTTGGCTTCTTTCCAAGTTTGTATATAATTTCTTAGTGCTCATTGATAAGCTGTCATGATGCTTTTCCTCAGAAAACATTCTCTGAATCCAAAACCCATCAAATTTTTTTTTAAAAGGCCTCAATAACATCACCCCTTGGCTGTCTTTTGGTGAGAGAAAAGTAGTTCTAACCCATCATTGCTTCGCTGATATGTATAACCTCATTTCTAGTATTACCCTTGTAAATTCTCTCTGTACCCCTTCTTGTGTCCCTCTCCTTTTAATAATATCATGGCCAGAACTGTACACAGTACTCCAGAAGTGTGGTTTAAGCAAGGCGTCAATACAGAATAGTATGCATGCTGCACTCACCATCACCATGTGCTGAACTAAAATGTGATCCCTATCACATTGTAGATGCAAAATGGTACAATAGCTTGCTGATCAGTCATCATGTCGAAATTGCTGCAGATCTTCATCCAGATACATCTTATTAGATTTCTCATCTCATTTTCTTTCAATTTGTACAACTGAATTAAATGAATGATAGCTGGAAAGGCGAGCAATGTACTTATGGCCAAAACAAATCAAACACCTTTCTCAAATTAGAAAAGCAACTCAGAAGTGTGCTTTTGTATTACATTTAATGAAGTAAAAAAAACATTATTTTGAAATCTCTTCAGAGATAGGGATGTTTAATTTTGAAAATACAGAGTCAAACCATGATTTCACAGGTTATTGCTTTTGTGGAATTGTGGTTAATCATGTTATACTGTAATCAGTAGAAACAGAATTTGTAAGCATAATTTGTTCTTAAACAAGTTAAGACTATTAAGAGAAAGCAGTGAAAATGCACATTTCCTTTAACAAAAGAAAAATCTTTTTTGTGGAACGTTTGCAACAATGAAAGTGCAATCACCTGAAACCTAACTTTAAGAAACACAGCATTTATAACAAAATGATGGTGAAAGTACTCAGCAGGTCTGTCAACATCCGAAGACAGAGATGGAGTTAACATTTCAGAATTCTGAAGAAAGGTCAAAAACTGAAACATGAACGCGAGTGATTTTCCCATACGGAAAGTAGCAAGGGCATACAATGGAGAAAGTTGGCCCTAGACAGAAACTCACTCCCTTCTCGCCACATCAGCAATTTAAGTGCTGGGTGACAAGATCAACTGGGGAGCAATAAGTCATCAGTTAATAACCAGTGAAAGACCCAACTCACCAACTACTCGATCACCTGGTTCCCCAGCAAGTGAAAAACGTAGCGATCTCCCGACCATATTGGGGGCTGCCAATGCACCAATCATGGGGTGCAACAGTGTAGCTCACAGACCATCCTCCCCACAAGAAAAACAAACAGTCATACAACTGTTTGCCAGAGTGGACTAGGCTGCGGACTTTAGTCCAAAACGCCACTGGCAAAGCCTGAAATAGGTCAAAACCTCACCTGTTAGCTTTTAATATGGCAAGTTATTGTGCCTGTAGAGGTGGTGTGTTAAGTCACCACCAAACAATTTCCTTCTCCCAACCTCTCTTCCCCCCCCACCACCACCCCCACCCCACCCCACCACCATCAGTTTGGTTTCTCTCTCCAGACATTTCTGGATGTGCTGAATATTATCAGCATTTTCTATTTTTGTTTCAGTTTCTTGCTTGTTTCAAAATTCCAGCAGCAAATGTTTGACTTCATTTACAACATTCATAGATTGTTATTAATGTCACCATTTATTTGCATATTTAGTGGTTTGACATAAAAATATCTTGCAGAATTATCCAAAATAATTTCCCAGTTTAAAGACTTTCCATAGTACCCAGCAGAGGCTATTTAAAATGGTCCTCCTATTATCACAATTAAATTGATGCAAAAATAGAATTGTGCCTTTTGGTTGAACACTGGTAATTCTTCCACAGGGCACAGTTTTAAAACAGACAAGGACTGCAGCCATCATTAGGCAAAATGCAGGCAATTAAAAAATAAATAAAATACATTAACAAAGTTGTTATCAGCAACATCTTGATGGTGTGACATTGTGCCGTAGCATAGTGGGAGGACAGGTTTGCAACTGCCCACCGAACAAAGTTCTGATCTCAGCTGCAGTGCTTATTAAGGTAAAAAAAAGAGATAAAGTGAGAAGAGGGAGGAGTGGACCAAAAGAAAAGGATCACTTGCACCCGGGATACCGGTTTCTCACCTCTTCAGTGATCAGGAAGCCAGCTGGATCGAGGACCTGAAAAGAGGAACAACAGCATTGTGCCTATCTAAGCAGGACAATGCTTTCTTGCATAGGAAGAAAATAAATTTGAATTATTTTGTTTGACTGCACCAAAACAGCAAACCTTGACAAGAGCTAGTGCTGTTACTGCAGCAACGGCAAAGATTGAAGGCCTCAGATCAGCTGGCTACTTGTTTTGTGTTGCTAATAGGTGACTGATGAATTCAGTATTACAATAATGTTTGAGCAACGTCAATTTACATTTTACTAGTCCACTCAGATCTGCTTCACTAATCCATACATTTACAAATCAATATTTTCATTATTTAAAAACAAAGTACAATTGAGATAATGTAGAACATGACTCTGCAGGTGCTTCCTAACATCCATTTTTCTTCTAGCATGGGCACAACATTTGTTTTTATTTACAGAATATATTTACTAGTGTTCTTATAGCAATATTCATCCATTGTATCCATATTCAAAACAAAAGACAGTGATTCACACAGTATGCTGTGAGTAAATACTGCCAGAAACAGACACCAGCTTTATAGGTGGGTATGAACTTAAGACTTCTAAATTAATGCAAACAGAATATTTCAAGATACTTCTTGCAATTTATGTAGGCTAGCTTAATGAAATAATGTCTTAAGGATAAATTTCTAAATTAGCAACCCACAGAGGAGCATTTCATTCCAAGACGGAAGAAGAAATGATGAATTATAGAAAATTGAGTTCTCCTATCAATTTAGACGACTTGGGAGGTGCTGGTGTTGGACTGGAGTGGACAAAGTTAAAAATCACACCACCAGGTTATAGTCAGGTGGTTGATGAAGGAACGGTGCTCCAAAAGCTAGTGCTTCCAGATAAACCTGTTGTTGTGTGATTTTTAACTTGAAAGAGACTTGTAGCAAAATCTGTTTGCAGTGCATAATTAAGATATTTTACTATATGGACTTGTACATTTATTTACCTCAAAAACAAGTGTAAAAATAAAGTTAGAATGTGAAATTTCATACAAAGTAAACAAACATTCATTTTTCTCTCTCATAACCTGTTTAACAGCTCAAGTCATTTGCACGTTTCTTCATTTATTGTCCTTGGACCCCACATATTGCAGAAGTCACAGAGTCAAAGTGAATTTCACAGTAAACTCAGGCTCACATTGCACAAAACTTCATTCCATCTTTGACATTTCATATTTGGTTGTCATTATTTCCTAATTTGGAAAGAAAAACAACAAAATTAAAATTGGTCCTGTTTAGATTTTAAAACAAAAAGCTACATCTAGTTTCTATTCTTACACATAACTACGAAATGCCCAAGTTATGGAATTCTCTCCCTTTACCTTGCTGCTCCTCAACCTCACTTTCCTCTACTAAGGCACTTAAAATTTTTGTAAACTAATCTATTCTTATGTCATACTTTGTTTTACTGTGCTCCTGTGAAGCACCTTGGGATGTTTCATTATGTTAAAAGATGCTGAAAAAAAGTTGTTCTAGTCACTTTGTCATACCTTCCTTGACAAGCAGATTAATCTGGCAAATACGATCTCTGCAAAAACCACTATTCCACAACTATTGACAAGTCATAATTATCAGATACCACAAAATCCTTGATTTATCACATGAAAATTTGATTTATGAAATTCAGCTAGGTTCCTGTATGCATGCTAAACAGAACCTTAGAAATATGGAACCTGTCAAAACTCTGTACAGGCTACATGCACAGAACATTGTAACATGTGGTACACCCTGGCCTCCCTCAGGATAATACAAGCACATAATGATGGTATCATTACCTAGTTACGCTCTCAGCTGTACAGACTAGGTAAACAATAAACCATCTGGTAATTAAACAACATTGTTTTGACAGTTAGGAAGGGAGATGGAATGAACAACAAGAATGTTTCTGTTAGCAGCCAAACCCATTAGTGAACCGGGTATAAAGAATATAAAAGCATTATGCTCTTGGAGGAGTCTACTTACTTCATCTGAATCCAGCAACATTGGGAGTGCACTGAAACATGATTGAAAAAGCGATATTAGCAAATGAGGGCAGTCATGCTGGAATAATGGAAACAATATACTGCAATTGCAGAACACTAAAACCTCTAGATTTCTTTTGTGCTGCCTGCTTATCTCAATATATGGTACCCTTAAACTTTCTGGGTGGGTATTTACACACAGTGCTTTAGAAGAGGTCAGCTTGACACTGTGACCTATGTGATAAATTCACCACAAGTACACTCAGGTGCACAGCTCAAACAGAAAACTGCAGTCACTACAACTGGGAGTTACCGGTCTTTATTCAAGATTAACGGAATTACACTTAACAGGAGTAGATGAAATAATAAAACAACTAATGTTCAAGTACATAACTTTGCTTCTAGATTTCTAAATTAGACACCACATTGTAATGCTAGGGGGGGATAATAAGATGACAGATATTTATTCAGAAATATATGTAACACAAAAAAAATTAACAATGTTGGAAAGAATAGTTAAACATTGAAAACATGAGGTAAAAAGGGCTAGAGCAAACAGACATTTTAGTGCAGTTTTTTGATAAAGTTGCTGGAAAACAGTAGTAGCTGACACAAGGGAGCAACTTGAGCACCGAGATGTTAAAAAAATGGGACAGGCCATGAAGGTACAAAAAAGTATTTAAAAACTCAAAGCTTGGATGAGATCAGAAATAAAAGCCATAGAGATTTAATAAATGTTGATAATTACACATCTGCAACAGAAGGGATGTTCTCTTCTACCCACTTTAAATCTTCATCCTATTAAAGGAAAAGCAAATATCAAACCAACTTCTGAAAAAGTATACAAATCTGTACAATTTTGTAATAATTGTGTCAGAAAAGGAAAACAAACAATTTGTGAACACAAGATCGATTGGTAAAACCTGTTCAGGTCAATTTTGACCATACAATACAAATTCAAAGACAGTGAGGAAACAAGAAATCCCTGAGCAAGGAAAGCTGTCACACTGTTTAAGTTTACACTTCCAGAGTTTATGATTACTGTTCCTTCAACTTCACTCCCAAAATTACCTGATCCTCCCCACCACTTGAAGGAGGAGTTAGAGATATTCGAGAAGATATACTCTGGCAGGGATATAGAGAAACAGTGGAGAAGGTGACTCAAAGAGTTGATTAGAGTGAAAATGGTCTCCTGTGCCACAAGATTCCACAATTCAGATTAATACTGATATTCTTTCATGGAATTAGAATTTCACTTGCTCAGCCAGCATAACTCACCCATCTCCAGTAGACCTTGAGAAGGTGGTGAGCTGCCTTCTTGGACTATTGTATTTCATCTTGCAGAAGATACCACCATGCTGTTAAGAAGGGAATTCTAGGTTTTTTGATCTAGTGACAGTGAAGGAATGATGTACTAGTGGTAAGTTAGGATGGCATGTGGATTTATTTGGTGTTTTAACATTGTATAACATTCTAAGAGGAGGATCACAGGAGACAAATAAGGAGATATTAAATACTTGAGATAAGGAGATATTAAATACTTGATAGAAAAATATGTTTGAAGGGACATTTAAAAAAGAAGATTTTTTTTAAAAATGTGGAGAGCTTTTGAGAGAGAATTCTAGACCAGTAAACCAAAAGGATAGAATGCATGAGTACTTCAGTGGTTGGGTGGTTACCTGCTTGCTACTAACTGCTTGCTGTCATACACGTTAAGTTAGCCCAGATTTAAACTATCAGGAAAAGCAAACTGAAAACTCACACCACAGAGATCACTGAACTTTAATGAACAGCTTTCTTTGAACTTGTCAGCAAGCCCTGTTCCTTCACTGCTGATAGCAAAATGTAGGTCATTAATATGCAGAAACAGCTTGGCATTTGAAAACCAGGTGTTTAACAATCTTAACACAATTTCAATCTTATCCAGCATGAATACTTTATATCTGAATGTTTGCATCCATTGAGCCAGTGACATGAAAAACATGCAAAAATACTACTTACCATATTCGAACCTGGTTTTGCTGCACCATTAATCCTCACTTTGGACATGTTAACCTTTATTCCATCAGCTGTAGAGCACACAATCAAAAAAATGTCAATACTGAATGGAACAGACTGTTACAGTATATATTAAAAAGTAAAAGAAACAGAAAAAAAAAACAGACTTTAAGTTGACTTGAATCTAACAGGACTGTCTCAAAAGGTCAATTAACACATCAAGTTCAGAAAATTCACCTAATACAGTATGTACTCAAATACAGTTCATTGCTGCATAGTCTTTTTCACAGAAATAAACAATTTTACAAACTGTGATGAATACTTTGCTATGTTGTAGGACTTTCATTTACACCAAATTTACAGGTCAAAAATAGAAATTAAGTAAAACGTATATTTACCAAAGTTTGTTCCAACCAATTCATTCATTTCATCATCTGGGTCATCAATAAGTGGAGTAAATGCATATCTGAAGTTAAAATGGCACCCAAGAGAAATATAGAATCAGAAAATGAAACTTTCCCTTCTTTCAGTAGCCTCAATATATCTCAGGTGACACATCTGGTATGAGTTTAGACATTGCTGAAGGTATTACAACTCAACCTCACCAAGTAGAAGTTAATTATAGCATTCCTTTACCAACTTGGAAAACTGGTATTTCAACATGTCACAAATGACATTTTGACACCTTTTCCAAATGTAAAACTCAGTGACGCACATTTTATAATCCAAATTATTTGGTAGAAATTTTTAGCATTGAGCTTTCACAGCATTTTACAACTTTCAAACAGCATTATAAATAATTTAAGTTTAAAACTCAAAAAATCTCAAATATTTTTATCTCATTTTAATAGGATAACACAGCAAGCGGATTGTAAAATCTGAAGAATTGTGCATTTCAAATTCATAACACCAGCAGCTCAGATTAAACAATACTGAAATGCTCAGACATTCTCTGAAGCACTCTGAATACTAGAACGTTCACTTTGGGCAGTGGTGAACCCTCAATACGAGATTAAAACAAGTTAGCGGGAAAAGTTCAATTAACTTTCAGACACATACTAAAACAGTCAAGAAACGTAATCTAGCCTTTTCTGTGCACAACGCATGGGAAAGAGGCTTGTCCCCTCTGACTTCACCTTATCACAAAGAAGAAAAAGGTAAATTGAATCAGGGTGCTTTTGTATGTGTTGCTGTTAACAATTAAATGGCAGCTTAGCAAACAGATTTAGAACAAATCACTTACCCAAAACTATAAAATAGCAATGAAACTAAAGAAAATCAAAAGCAAACAATAGAAATCAAAATCTAGGTTCTAGATTAGAGTGGTGCTGGAAAAGCACAGCAATTAAAGCAGCATCTGAGCAGGAAAATCGACGTTTCGGGCAAAAGCCCTTCATAGTTATTCCTGATTAAGGGTTTTTGCCCAAAACGTCGATTATCCTGCTCCTTGGATGCTGCCTGAACTGCTGTGCTTTTCCAGCACCACTCTAATCTAGAATCTGGTTTCCAGCATCTGCAGTCATTGTTTTTACCTGATAGAAATCAAAAGCAAAAGACAGAAACTCAAAAAATATTTCAAATGTATACAGGACATTAGAAACTTATACCTCTGATTATTTGCTGATGGTCTCCAGAGGAACATTATGACTAGGAGAATGACAGAAAAAAGGAATCTCCAGAAAGCATCATCAACCCACAGTTCCATCCAATCCTAGTAATTTTTGAAAGACATAAAAAGTGGCTCATGTTCCATATCAATTTAAACAAATTGAAATTTTGAATTAAAACACTCAAAATACCACAATCACAAAAGACTGCCAACAATTTCTAACAGAGGTAGAAACATAGAAAATAGGTGCAGGAGTAGGCCATTCGGCCCTTTGAGCCTGCATCACCATTCAGTATGATCATGGTTGATCAAACAATCTCAGTACCCCAGTTTTCTCTCCATACTCCTTAATCCCTTTAGCCGCAAGAGCCACATCCCACGCTCTCTGGAAATTTCTCTAATAAACTGGCCCCAACAGCTTCCTGTGGAACAGAACTCTACAGGTTCACTACTCTAAGTGCAGAAATTCTTCCTCATCTCAGTTCTGAATGGCTTACCCCAAATTCTTCAAATGAACTTTAAATTAGGTGTCAGATGTTTTTATGGACTCTGCAGTGGGGAGAATATGAATTATAATTTAAAGTCTGGCAAGAAATTGCTACGGTTGTACAGGTCCTAACAAAATTTGAGGAAAATGATGTGGAGGAATTCTTCACATCACTTGAGAAAATAGACAAATGAACTGAGCAAAAGAAGACTGTATGCTGCTCATGCAGAGTAAGTTGACAGGTGAAGCACTTCTGATAGTGAAGTATATTAGGATTATAAAGCTACAACAAAAAGCAATGGTTCATGGAGTTAAGGAGGCAGCTGAGGCAAAGCTAATTTGAATTCGAATGAGTTAAACAAAGGTGGACACAAGCATTAAAAACTTAAGAGATTATTCTCCAAGAAGAATTTAAAACCAGCTTCTGTAATAAGAACCTCTATTGAGGACGAAGGGTAAACTGCTCGACACGCAGGCTGATAGAGTCAGGAGTCATATGCAGTGAAGATACTAAAGCTCTCCCTAATTGAGATTTCAGTGCAGTCCTGCCAGAGCAAATCAAGTTCTTTTTAAGCAAGTGCTCATAATCTCAAGTTTATTTTAAAATTTCCTAAACTGTATGTGGTTTATTGCTTGCACTATAATCCCAATAACTTAATTTTTAGACTTCCTAGCTATACACGTTATGCCTGAGGACAAGCAGACAATCTATTTCCAAGCCTTCATTCTGTAAAGCAGCTAAAACACAAATTAAGGATGTGATCCCAGTATTTAAAGTTAGTAGATTTGAACCAAGCAAGCATTTTGACCTAGTATACTGCTGCAGATGGCAGAAAATGGCCATAGTTCCTTTTTTGATTAATGTCTGTCATAGTAGTCAGATATCTGTCCAGAGTTAGGATATCTGCCAACAGTCACCATCGACAGATAATAATAATCTTCATGTCTTCCAGCAATTTGTATGCAAGGAAATTTGCAGTTCAACTTAATTTATGTCAAGGGACATGCTCTATAGTTTTGTCAGCATACCCACTTGAAAGTGGATAGTTGTAGAGCTGTTCTTTCCTATGGCAATTCTAACAAAATAATTGCTTGCCCATTTCCTTGGAGCAGCAGGGCCGAACAGAATTGTGACCTTCAAAGCTAAATAATTAATTTTATCAAATATTGATGCTAGTATTGTTGACACAGTAGGTCAGACATAATACTGAAGCACTAATTCTATTTCTAAAAACATTAACACTCAAGTGACTGAATTAATTTAGTATCTTTTACTGTTTATTGTTATGATTGGTTTAGTTAAATCAAGTGTTAAGAGGACTCCACAACAATTTGAAAATGTGATCAATAAACATGCATTCCACTTGACATGCAGTATATTTGGAAGGTTCTGACAGAAAACTGCAAAAGAGAAATTGATAAGTAAAATGTTTTCATGACTTACTGACTGACATGCTGTTAATCTGAATTTTTTGGTTGTCCATACCATAAACCCAACTGACGCTAGAAAATTAAGACAGACAGTTTCATTAATACACATGAGAAACCATAACTAGTCACTTCAACTGAAAACCCTGAATAGACTGGAAATAAGGACTTACCTACTATTGCCAAAATCAACATATTAGTAAAATGTCTGTAGAGCGACAGCTTCACTGTATTTTTCCTTAATTTTAGAGTCCTAATTGTTTGAGCTAAACTGACAAATATGTGACAATGGTTAAGGAAAATAGCTTTAACAAGGACTATATTACTCTATGCATCATTAAAACACTCTCATGAGAATATTCAAATCCAACCCTTCAACTTGAATCTCAGAATTTGCTGTTACATTTCCATTGAGAAAACCCTAAACCAAAATAATCAAATTTATCAAAAAACACCCACAACTGAAGAAATGAGCAACAGGGTTCTAATTGGAGCTTTTCCTTCAACATAATTCAGAATGAATGCAAATTAAAAACGAAATAACAGGTCAAATAAAAATCTCACTTTAAATAGCTGATTCAGCAAAGCTGCATTTTCTTTGAGTACCCCTGGCAAGGCAAGTATTTGTGGCTCAACCGTAATTGCCTAGAACCGAGTGTCTTGCTGGGTCATTTCGGAGTCAACTTTTAGGTCTGGAGTCAGATGATGGCCAGACTGGCTAAGACTGATAGATTACTTTCCCGAAAAGATATTAGTCAACTAGATGCTTTAAAAAAAAAATGAAATCAAGATGGTTTCACGCTCACCATTGTGAAAACTAATTTTCAATTCCAGCTTTATCAATTGAATTTAGATTCTACCAGCTGCCATGGCGAGATTAGATCCCATGTCTCCAAAGTATTAGCTTGGGCTTCTGGATCACTAGTCTATTTAACATTATCGCCTCATTGCCATTTCCTCATCATAGAGAATGCCAAATACCCACATTTCACACACAAATGTCATGTTGGGTAGCTACACAGTCCCATATATTTTTTTAATACACATTAGACTAAAGCTTTCACTGCTGAATTTCATGAATACAATTATCACTAATAAGGCTCACATAAAACCTAACTACTTCAAAATTTCCAACTAAATAACAGCATGGACCATTGAATAATACTGTGCACTTTAAAAAGGAGGTAAATAGAAGTGTTTGAAAATAAAACAAGCAAATTTTCTCCAACCACACAAGAAGCTCAACACAATCCAGGACAAAGCAACCCACTTCATCACACCACATCCACTCCCTCCAACGCCAATGCACGGAAGCAGCAGTCCATGCCATCGACAAAATTCACCGAAAGGTCTCTGTAAAGCACCTTCCAAACCCTGACAACCAGCACATAGAAGGATCTGGGCAGCAGATACATGGGAATACTAATCATCGCCAAGTTATCATTCACGTGATTTGTCATCCTCACTTGGAACTATGTTGCTGTTCCCTCTGCCTTGCTGGGTCAAAATCCTAGAACTGTCTCCCTAACAGCAGTTCAAGGCAGCAGCTCGCTACCAACTCAAGGGCAACTATTGATCCACTATGTACAAATGCTTTGTTCCAAAACGTCAGTCATGCTTACACTTTAATATAGCAAAATACTCACTCTTGGTCACCATTTCACTGAAACATCAAGAATAAATATAAAGTTAAAATCACAACACCAGGTTATACTCCCACAGGTTTATTTGGAAGCACTAGCTTTAGGAGTGCTGCCCCTTCATCAGGTGGTTGTGAAGAATAAGATCATAAGACACAGAATTTTTGTCTTATAATCTTATACTCCACAACTACCTGAAGGAGCAGCACTCAGAAAGCTAGTGCTTCCAAATAAACCTGTTAGACTATAACCTGGTGTCGTGATTTTTAACTTTGTACGCCCCAGTCCAACAACAGCATCTCCAAATCAAGAATAAATATAGCCATAAGCTAAGCAAATGGCAGCTACTAGCCATGAGCAGGAGTCTTCAAATCCATACCAGTGAAAATAACTGATTTTTCCAAACCATTTTCAGACAGCTTACACAGGCACCTACCAACACATGCATTCCCCCAGCCTCAACTTCTGAACAACTCAAAATACTTCAATAAGTAACTTTTAAGTGTAGAATGAATTTGTAGTGAGTGTTTTTGCAAAATAAAATCAATTACAACAAATTAAAATAAGGTTTTTTTTAAATAAAACCATTTTTAAAATAAAACCATATTAATAGTGAAGATAAAAAAGGTATCAAAAATTAAACAAGAGGGAGCTTTGGTTGATACTGCTGGACATGAATAGAGACAAGGGGCAAGTTTACACATTGAACTTGTACTTTATATTACAGCTCTTTGGAAACTACCTTCTTTCCAGTGATATTAGATTTGCTCGAAATGATGGGTCCAATAGTTGGAATCACTGGTGTTATTCAATAACAGGTATATATCAAATTGCTGTACAAATCCCAACTACTATCAAAACACAAAATAAGACAGTTTCATCCTGTGATGTTACTGGTGAAATTTCTGGTCATTTTTAATCTCCATGTACAGTGGCCATGGATGAATATTTTCAAAGTCTCAGGTTGAATACTTGGACAGAGCTACTAACATTTTAGTAACTGAACCTCCAGGCAAAGGAACTTTGTATCAGAGTGTAAAACGTAGCTTAGTAAAGCTGGAAAAATAATGTTTTGCACCATCTTCTAGCAACTGTCGATAACAATTCTGCATTTCAAAAAGTCACAAATTTTTCTTACTTTCTCAAACAAGCATCTGTTAGTAGAATGGAAAAGTAAACATGCACTTGACAAACCATTTTACAATCAAATCAATTTTTTTTGTGCAGTGATATCCTGTTTGGGTAGAC
Source organism: Chiloscyllium plagiosum (assembly GCF_037043375.1). NCBI lineage: Eukaryota > Metazoa > Chordata > Chondrichthyes > Orectolobiformes > Hemiscylliidae > Chiloscyllium > Chiloscyllium plagiosum. The sequence goes on from NW_028270141.1 coordinate 136,419,184, forward strand.
ATGGCAACTTGCACTCAGATTCCCCAAGACAACAAACAAGTTGAATGAACATGCTAACCTTCTGTTTTGCTCATGGCCTCAGAGTAAAATATGGTCAGCCCACTGGGAGAACTCATTGTTCCTCCTCAAACATTACCCTGGGATCTTGTGCTTTACCTGAACAGATATACATACATGCAGTGATGTTTCATCCTTCTATTCCCGCAGCACTGCAGTTATCCAAGATTATGCACTTCATGAATGAGACATTAGTATCACCATTACCAACTTAATCAAATTTTACACAAGTATCTACAAAAATTGAGAGAAACAAAAGCAATAATCTTTTCTAAAGAATGCATCTTGTTCAAATAATGGATCTTGTTGGGCATTTCAGATATAAACTCAACCCTGCCTTTCAAGGAAAAGATATACAGAACAGATTGAAGTGACTTTTGCTGAACAATCAATTTAGAAACAAGTGAGAACAATTTACCATTAGTATGAAGTTTTAGATTCAGAATGCAAAACAGAGGTGTGAATTTAAGACACGAGATCAGAAGCAATGATTATTATTAAAGGATATCCACCAGCACAAGCCAGAATCAAGCAAAGCCAATGGGATATTGGACAAAAGCTCAAAACCAGATTTCTTTCCCTAGAAAGTTAAAATGTTAAACAATTCCAGTTAGAGAGAGAGAAAGAAAGCACACAGTTTAAAGACAAAAGCAGCAGTTGACAATCAATAACAAGAAAACTAACTGACAATAGATTGAGAGAGAATTCTTTCCAAGACTTGTTTGCTGAGAAAATACCCAGTGTGTAACAATACAACAAGCAATTTATCACAAAAACAGAAGCCCAAATCATTCAGTGCTTGACAGCTCTGATCAAATAACAGGTTCTAACGAAGGTTGTTCATAAGCAAAATTATACATCAAATGTCTTTTATAATCATCATTCGATTGAGGGAAGGGCAGTAAATACTGGTCCAATCAGTATAGCCCACATCTTCTAAAAAAAAATCATGTTGTCTAGCAGCAGTCCAACATTGAAAATAATCTCAATTGTGATATAAATAAACTTTGTCATGGATAGCAGTACATACTATGAGTCAGGCCAAATTCTTTATTGCTCTGTGCATGTCTAGTTGGCCTTATTTATGTGAGATTGCAGCTTGATGTTAAACATTAATTCTGAATCTACTGCAATTAGTAAAATGCTCCAATAAACAAATGCTATCAAGCACATGAGAATGAGGACACCAAGTTCCAAAATATATAAAAAATGAATGTCTGCCTTAATTCCTACAGGTTCACAAAATTGAAAGTCATAAAACATTCAGCAATTTACTGTACATTGGAGATGTTTAATCCACTGAAGAGCTAAAATTCATAATTGCATGTAGCAACACCACAATTCCGGGTCAGAATGAAGATGACTAAGTACGTTGTGCCACGAGACAACATTGCTATCAGTGATGTTACACACAAATTATCTGAAGTTAATAACATTTTGCTGGTGAATTAAACAATTTACAACATGGAGCTATCATGTCATCATTGGATTTTTTTTAACTGGGAGAAGTTGCTGCTGTGTCATTTTTGCATAAGTACCTTTTGTTGCCCTTCGAGAGGTTTTGTTTTAAAAAGATTGCAATGGACTATGTTTGCATATTTGTAGAACAGATGTGTTTGCTTATATTCTGCCTCACCTCCCATTTATTACCAAGCAGAGTAGGGCCAACAGTTGTTCTAAAGTTATATCGGTGCTGCTTTTATCTATGCTTACAATTGCATCCTCATGATTCACCTCCCTTTCAGAGCCTAAACTCTGTTCAAAGAAATTTAGTGTAGATATGGTGGTACTGATTTGATGGGCCAAAGAGCCTCTCCTATACCGTATGATCCCATAATTTTTAACAAATTATGTAAAAAAAACAAATTCGTAATTGTGATGTAATCCAACAGAGGAATTAAGAAACAGAACTTGCTCCCATGGTGGGAATGTTTGGATGAACGCTGTGGACTTTCTTAAAATAAAAAATCTTGTGGCTGGTAGTTACTGTGTGAGAAATTAAACACATTTATCACAAGATTGATCTATTGTTATTACCTGTCTACTTTAGAGTCTGTTAACCTCATTAAAAAAGGATCAATACAAAACCTTGGGCAGAACAAAATTCTCAAGACTACCAATACTACTTTTATTTGGCTTCATACATGGAGCACACATAAGTTTTGAGGAAAGCAGTATCCATAAATTTGCAGTGCTTGAAATGATTGGTTTAATATCGCTAGCAATAGTTCCTACATAAATTGTAAGTGCTTGGTATCTGTGTATAATGGGAATTGATTGAAACAAAATGGAGGATAGGCTTCGGAGGGTTCTCTCTTTTATTCATTTTTGGGATGTGGAGATCACCGCATGGCCAGAAATCACCGCCCACCCCTAAGTATCCTGAAGGTGGTGATAAGTTGCATTTCAAACAAAGACAATAGCGTGCCATAATATTTGCTTGAAGTGGTGTGACACGTGGTTTACTAGGTCATTTCAGAAAGTACTTAGGAGTAAAATACCCTTCTGACATGTCTAAAGTCACATATAGGCCAAACCTGGCAGGGATATTTAAAGGACAATAGCCAACCATTTTCCTGGCACTATCTTAAATTTATAGACATAATTTCAGTGCCAGATTTATCATTCCAGATTTATTTACTCAAAGTGATATTCTCACAATGCCATGGTGGGACTGATCACTAACTTTCCAGATTAATGAGGCCAGGCCTTAGTTGCTTGCCCAGTAACAGAGCAACAATGCTGTTACAGTATTATTGTTAAACTCCAGTACTGCATCAGAAATAAACTAAATGCTACTGGTGGGCTTGAAATCATAGCAGAAACTGATCAAAAGGCAAGGAATAACTCTGCCACTGTACGAAATTACATCATCAAAAAATAAAGATCACTCTGGTCTGAACTTTCAACTTTAGAGAGAGTCAACTGGCAATACGGAATCAGCCAACCATTAAACCTATTGCATGATGTTACTTTCGACTGAAGCAGAGTGTGTATGAACAACCAACAATACTGACATCTTCCATTTTATACCAATATCGAAGTTGGAAGTTCTGTCCATAATCCCTTAAGCAAGAACCATTCATTTTAAGATCAATACTTTTTAAGAAATCATAAGAAGCTTTCGAAGGATATGAACCACACAAAACAGGAGTCAATTAATGCTAAAGCTATGTCAGCCACCAAAACTGGCACACTTCTTCGATCCTGCAGTATTAAAGAAAGCATATGTTAGATTTTCTTCGAATTGGTTTTGATAGGATAAAAGAAAATAGGTCAGTTTAAATGTTGGACAATTTTCATGGACGAACAAATTAAACTTCAAAATTGAATAATAGATAGGAGATTAATCCCTAGTTTGCTGACAGAATTAAGCTTTATCACAATTAAACCGATTAGCAGACAATATCTACAATGATACAGCAACTTCAACTTAAATGTTTTCCTTCCCCCCACCTCACCCTGTGACTTTTTTTTTTCATTCATTTACAGGAGGGCATCACTGGTGAGGCCAGCGTTTATTACCATGAATAGGGATGGGCAATCATTAAACTCTTAATCCCTGATATTTATTGAATTCAAATTTCACCATCTGCTGTGATGGGATTCAAACCCAGGTCCCCAGAACATTACCTGGGTCTCTGGATTAGACTGGACACCTCCTAGCAGAGCACTTTAGGGAACATCTCTGGGACACCCTCACCAATCACCCACCCTGCCCTGCGGCCCAACATTTCAACTCAGCTGAGGACATGGAGATCCTGGGCTTCCTTCACCGCAACTCCCTCAGCACCCGACACCTGGGAGGAAGAACACCTCATCTTCCGCCTCGGAACACTTCAACCCCAGGGCATCAATGTGGACTTCACCAGTTTCCTCATTTCCTCTTCCCCCACCTCATCCCAGCTCCAAACTTCCAGCTCAGCACTGTCCCCATGACTTGTCCTACCTGCCTACCTTCCTTTGCACCTATCCACTCCACCCTCCTCTCTGACCTATCACCTTCAGCCCATCTCCATTCACCTATTGTACTCTTTGCTACCTTCCCCCACTCTCCTCCCTGACTTATCACCTTCATCCCCACCCCCATTCACCTATGGTACTATGCTACTTTCTCCCCACCCTCACCCTCCTCTCATTTATCTCTCCACCCTGAAGGCACTCTGCCTGTATTCCTGATGAAGGGCTTTTGCCCGAAACGTCAATTTTACTGCTCCTCGGATGCTGCCTAAACTGCTGTGCTCTTCCAGCACCACTCTAATCCAGTCTCTGGATTAACAGTCCAGCAGTAATACCACTTTGCTATTGCATCCCCATATTGCTGTGTTTAAGTGCTGCACCATGGAATAATGCAATACAGGCTTGCGAGATCCTGCATTATTATTAAGGGGAGAGAACAGCAAGTGAAACAGGAGTGAAAATATCAACCGATCAGGAAGGCTATCAATTCATCCAAAAAAAAAAACCTCCAGAAATCCATTCCACATTCAAGAGTTTAAATGTTTCCAAGACTTTCACCTTCACTTCAAATCGACCTTTTCTATGCAATTTTTTCTGGACCTCTGAGGCAATTTCTCAAATTGCTTATTCTAAAAGTTGGAGAGCTATTTGGGCCTTCTCAAAGAATTCAAGGATTTGTATGCCTGTTTTATGACTGAATGACCAGAACTGGATACAGTATGAAATATTTAATCTTATTGGATAACTAGGCAGTTTGTTTCCTTCAACGATTTAGATGTATAGTTCAGCATTGCATGTGTCTTTTTGACTGGGGCTCAATAATCATTTAACATGTTTAGTTTGACTTTTTAAAAAAAAATTTCAAAGTAATTTTGATCCAATTAAAATTGTTTGAAAAATTCTTCACATTACTAAAAATGGAGTGACACAAGGATCGGTGCTGGGTCCTCTACTTTTTGTCATTTACATAAATGATTTGGATGCGAGCATAAGAGGTACAGTTAGCAAGTTTGCAGATGACACCAACATTGGAGGTGTAGTGGACAGTGAAGACAGTTACCTCAGATTACAACAGAATCTTGGTCAGATGGGCCAATGGGCTGAGAAGTGGCAGATGGAGTTTAATTCAGGTAAATGCGAGGTGCTGCATTTTGGGAAAGCAAATCTTAGCAGGACTTATACCCTTAATGGTAAGGTCCTAGGAAGTGTTGCTGAACAAAGAGACCTTGGAGTGCAGGTTCGTAGCTCCTTGAAAGTGGAGTCGCAGGTAGATAGGATAGTGAAGGAGGAGAAAGCGAGGTCTGCAGATGCTGGAGATCAGAGCCGGAGATGTGTTGCTGGAAAAGCGCAGCAGGTCAGGCAGCATCCAGGGAACAGGAGAATCGATGTTTCGGGCATAAGCCCTTCTTCAGGAATGAGGAAAGTTTGTCCAGCAGGCTAAGATAAAAGGTAGGGAGGAGGGACTTGGGGGAGGGGCGTCGGAAATGTGATAGGTGGAAAGAGGTCAAGGTGAGGGTGATAGGTCAGACTGGAGTGGGGGCGGAGAGGTCGGGAAGAAGATTGCAGGTTAGGAAGGCGGTGCTGAATTTGATGGATTTGACTGAGACAGGGTGGGGGGAGGGGAAATGAGGAAACTGGTGAAATCCGAGTTCATCCCTTGTGGTTGGAGGGTTCCTAGCCGGAAGATGAGGCGTTCTTCCTCCAACCGTCGTTTTGTTGTGGTCTGACGATGGACTACACCTCCTCCCATCCTGCCCCCTGTAAAAACGCCGCTACCTGGACTACACCTCCTCCCATCCTGCCCCCTGTAAAAACGCCGCTACCTGGACTACACCTCCTCCCATCCTGCCCCCTGTAAAAACGTCATCCCATTCTCCCAATTCCTTCCACTCCGCCGCATCTGCTCCCAGGAGGACCAGTTCCAAAAACGCACAACCCAGATGGCCTCCTTCTTCAAGGACCGCAATTTCCCCCCCGACGTGGTCGACGATGCCCTCCACCGCATCTCTTCCACTTCCCGCTCCTCCGCCCTTGAACCCCGCGCCTCCAACCACCACCAGGACAGAACCCCACTGGTCCTCACCTACCACCCCACCAATCTCCATGTACAGCGCATCATCCGCCGTCATTTCCGCTACCTCCAAACGGACCCCACCAGCAAGGATATATTTCCCTCCCCTCCCCTATCAGCATTCCGTAAAGACCACTCCCTCCGTGACTCCCTCGTCAGATCCACACCCCCCACCAACCCAACCTCCACTCCCGGCACCTTCCCCTGCAACCGCAGGAGGTGCAAGACTTGCGCCCACACCTCCCCCCTCACCTCCCTCCAAGGCCCCAAAGGAAACTTCCATATCCGCCACAGATTCACCTGCACCTCCACACATATCATCTATTACATCCTCTGCACCCGATGTGGCCTCCTCTACATTGGGGAGACAGGCCGGCTACTTGCGGAGCGTTTCAGAGAACACCTCTGGGACACCCGGACCAACCAACCCAACCACCCTGTAGCTCAACATTTCAATTCCCCCTCCCACTCCACCAAGGACATGCAGGTCTTTGGACTCCTCCATCGTCAGACCACAACAAAACGACGGTTGGAGGAAGAACGCCTCATCTTCCGGCTAGGAACCCTCCAACCACAAGGGATGAACTCGGATTTCACCAGTTTCCTCATTTCCCCTCCCCCCACCCTGTCTCAGTCAAATCCATCAAATTCAGCACCGCCTTCCTAACCTGAGATCTTCTTCCCGACCTCTCCGCCCCCACCCCAGTCTGACCTATCACCCTCACCTTGACCTTTTTCCACCTATCACTTTTCCGACGCCCCTCCCCCAAGTCCCTCCTCCCTACCTTTTATCTTAGCCTGCTGGACAAACTTTCCTCATTCCTGAAGAAGGGCTTATGCCCGAAACGTCGATTCTCCTGTTCCATAGTGAAGGAGGAGTTTGGTATGCTTTCCTTTATTGGTCAGAGTATTGAGTACATGATTTGGGAGGTCATTTTGAGGCTGTACAGGACATTTGTTAGGCACTGTTGGAATTTTGCATGCAATTCTGGTCTCCTTCCTATTGGAAAGATGTGAAACTTGAAAGGGTTCAGAAAAGATTTAAGGATGTTGCCAGGGTTGGAGGATTTGAGCTATAGGGAGAGCTTGAACAGGCTGGGGATGTTTTCACTGGAGGCGGAGGGGTGACCTTATAGAGGTTTACAAAATTATGAGGGGCATAGATAGGATAAATAGACAAAGTCTTTTCCCTGGAGTCGGGGAGTCCAGAACTAGAGGGCATAGGTTTAGGGTGAGAGGGGAAGATATAAAAGAGACCTAAGGGACACCGTTTTCATGCAGAGGGTAGTACGTGTATGGAATGAGCTGCCAGAGGATGTGGAGGAGGCCGGTACAATTGCAACATTTAAGAGGCATTTGGATGGGTATATGAATAGGAAGGGTTTGGAGGGATATGGGCCGGGTGCTGGCAGGTGGGACTAGATTGGGTTGGGATATCTGGTCGGTATGGACAGGCTGGACCGAAGGGTCTGTTTCCATGCTGTACATCTCTATGACTCTAAATAAAAAAAATCACTTAAAAAAAAAAAAGTGGCTCATGGAGGGTATTTGTACACAATTCAGGAGGCTCTAACATTGCTGTTTTTAAAAAAAAAAAGTACATGGTACGAGACACTCAGCTTTCGTCTTATACTTCATTTAAACTTAAGGTCCCCATTTCACCATAAAACATGTTTGTATAAATTTAGAGCATCTGAAATGAGAAAAACAGGTCAAAAGAGAAGGTTTGAGTAAATCATACCATCAGTTCTCTATTTTACAGAATTAAGCTGTGTGAGGCAGTTTCAAAAAATCTAAATTAAAAATAATTGGTTGACTTTACCCCTGTAATTCTCAAGACTCCTTCGACAGCTGCAAAAACCAGGTACAGTGCTCCCAAACCAATTACTCTGTGCATTACTGTGCCCAATCGAGGTCTGTATAAGTGATACAATAGTTAAAGAGATGCACTTCAAATATATTTCCTTTTAACAATGAACTGTTTCGGTCATTGAGGAAAATGCGAAGGCCATTTAGTCTTTTAAAAAAAAGATCAGCCACCATTCAACATCATGGTTGTTCAGCAATCCTCTTGTCCATGTGTCTTAGCAGTTTTAGCTAACATCAGTCAGTAGATCAGTTGTCAATTTAAAAACTGATATAATTAATTACCATATGAGGAAGAGTCAAACATTCATGACCCACTCCATAGGAACAGGAGTTGGCCATTCAGCGCCTCAAGCCTATTCTGACTTTTAATAAGATCATAGCTGATCTGTGCCCTAACTTCACATACATGCTTTTAAAGAAGTGTTTCACTTACTGACTGGTCTGGTTCTAATATTTTGACTATATCACTAACCTGGACTCTGAAAGAAGCATAAATAATTTCTCCCCATCTACCAGATTTGTTCCCCTTAGTATCTTGAAACTTTTCATCAAATCATTGCTTAAACTTTATAAATTCCAGGAAATACAATGCTCGTTTGTTTAGTCATACCTCGTAACCTAACCCTTGCAGTAAATTTATACCGACTTCTCTCCTATCCACTTAAATTGAAACTCATTTGGGTAAATACTTACTTAACTATTCCATATCCCAAGCTTACAATAATCACAAGGAGCCGAGCCAATGTCCTTTTCATTGCAGAAATAAGCTCCGCAAAAATTAGAAGACCTTGCACTGTAGGGAAAAACAAACCCATTAGGTGCCTCCGAAACAGTTTAAGTACAGTAAATTAGATTAGATTACTTCCAGTGTAGAAACAGGCCCTTCGGCCCAACAAGTCCACACCAACCCACCAAAGCACAACCCACCCATACCCCTACCCTAACACTACGGGCAATTCACCTGACCTGCACATCTTTGGACTGTGGGAGGAAACCGGAGCACCCGGAGGAAACCCACACAGACACGGGGAGAATGTGCAAACTCCACACAGTCAGTCGCCTGAGGCGGGAATTGAACCCAGGTCTCCAGCGCTGTGAGGCAGCAGTGCTAATCACTGTGCCACCGTGCCGCCCATTAAAAACAAGGAAGTGGAAGGATGTTACTAAGAGGTCAGGTTCACCTTTACAAATAAGAGAAGAAAAGCAGAAGCATTGCCAGAGATGCATTCACACACTGCCAAATTAAGCAAACTCCCAGGAGCATATCATCAGCTTACTACGTTGAGGTCCAAAACTCTTCAAACTAAAGAACACCAATTTCTTTCTTCATCAGCAAGTTTTTAATAAACTTATCCAGTTTGCTGGACTTTGTTTGACTTTTAACACTATTTTTGAGGCCATTGAAGGACTTCAAAAAGCTTAAAATAAAACACAGAACTGAAGATATCGAGATCTGAAACAAACAAAAATAGAAATTTCTGGAGAAATTCAACAGATCTGGTAGTATCTATGAAACGAAAGCAGAGTTAACATTTTAAGTCCAGTTCTGAAGAGTCATGATCTCAAAGCATTAACTGCTTTTCTCCACAGATGCTGCCAGATCTGCTGAGTTTCTCCAACACTTTGTTTTTGTTTGTGACTTTAAAATGTTTTCTTGTTTGAATTCATCTTTTACAGACACAACAGAAAGTAAATGAAATTTCAATAGGGAGAAAATAAAGAATGTGCATATCATGACAACCAGCTCTAATAAGTGATGAACATATTTTGACAGTGACCCAATATTCTTACATCACCTCAATGAACCTTTAATAGCATATGGAGTACACAGGAAGATTTATTTTTACACAAAATCAATTCTATGATTCCCCAAAGGAAAGTGGCATTTCATTTACATCAGTTTAGATATTCAAAATCATATTTTCAATTTTCCTTGCAAAAAGACCTATCAGCTAATATTTATTCACATCATCATTTTGCACACATACTATTGATGAAACAGGATACAGCAAATAGCATTAATGCAATTATATCAGTTTTCCACAAGAAGGGAAGAAACTTAATGGAGTGAATTCTAGGATCTTGCATCTATATTGACAGAAGCACTGAAAATTATCTGCAAAGACAGCAATCTAAGAAACTTGATGCACCATTTAATTCAAAGTGCTCTCCAGCCAGATTGTATGACCTAGTCAAGATGGTGAATAAGAAAACAATATCAAGACTTAGGTCACTTTCAAACTGACTATGAACATACGTGTACTTTAGCTTGTAAGATGCATGCACATCTAATTAATGACTTCTCTAGTGTAAAGATCAGAATCAAAACAGATCGAGTCCTAAGCTATTTCATTTCTAGAAAAAGTGTTGAATGCTTGAACCTGTGTGTGTCACATTTAATGTATTAATCAATGTCACTCAATGATTGAGCAGAGCAAGAATTAAACATACCAGATACCCCACGAGTATTAGTGTTCTGATATTCTGCATAGAAAACAGCTTTTTCCAGCATCCCAAGAAAAATAACTCCAGCTATCCAAAACTGGATTCTCAATAAGTCTTTCCAGTAACACGCAGACCAGAACAACCACAAGATGCCATAAATTATGTATAGGATGCACATCACCATATAAAACTGTAAGAAGAACAAATACACAATATTTGAAACAATATTCAAAATTAGTGCAAATGACCAAACATAAAATACAAAATTTAGATCCAGAACAACAGATCATAAATACACACAGGGAGAATTTAAACAACAACTTCTCTCGACACCAAAATGGTCTGACAGGACCATTTGCTTGGTCTGAAATGTGATAGTACTGTAACTTTAATAGGGATTTGTTTTGTGCTGTTTCACTTGCAGAGAGGTGTTTCCACTGCTGCCGGAATGTCTGCTTCAAAAGCAGTGGGTAAACAGCTTTGAGCTCCCTGAATGTGCTTTGTCAATTACAAAAAAAAGCATAAGTGGTTGGAGTCAGGCTCACACAGTCTCATGGTTTCAGTTTTGTTTTCAGTTGAAGTTGAAGTTTTTGGAGTTGTAAGTGATAAATACAGTTCTCTCTCGCTTGGGCTCTCTGCTTTTGGGAAAAGCTTGGACTCTCATGCTACTGTTAGATTGTTTCTTTCAGGGTTTCCTTCTCCTGGATTGGAAATAGCTCATGGGAAAATCTGTTTTGCTGAATTGCATTTGTCAAGGGTATGTAAATAGGATACTGCTATATTGGAACAGTTGATGACTAATACAGGTACAAAATCTTTTATCCGAAATCAAAAAGCTCCAAAATCTTTTTCATGGAGTGTCGTGTGTCATTTTGGCATGCACACAGGTGACTCAACTCCACATCCACTCGAACCAGGTCACTCAGATGTGACATCGCGGCACGGCCCAGCACTGGCAGGCGTCAATTGTGTCTCATTGTTTGTACTATTCACACATGCGTTTGCTGTTTGGTAAACTTTTTTTATTTCACTGTGAAAATGTTATTTATTCCAAAATCAGAAAAATTTCAAATTCCGTAAAACAACTGGCCCCAAGGATTTTGGATAAAGGATTGTGTACCTATTATTTAACTGAGTATTTCAAGCAAGTTCAAGTTATGCAAATTCCTCTTTTTCTGTATTTTAAATGTGTTTTGCTTAAAGCCTAGTCGTGGACCAAGCAAATTACATCTGGAACACAGTGCCTTACACTTGCCTTTAAATAAAAGTTAGGCTATTTCCTTGATATATTTTGAGGGGATTTGGTCTGATCCACAAAGATGACAGTGAGAATTGGCAGGCCATAACGAGCAGAGTGTTGAGAGCTCAGACATTTAATTTCTACATCAGTGACTTAGAGAAAGAGATAGAGTATGCATTCTGGTTTGGTGAAGGTACAAACCTGGGTGGAAATGTGAGCTGTGAGGATGCAGACAGCCAAAAGAACAGGTTAAGTGAGTGGACAAAAGATGACAGATGGAGTAATTAGGTGGGGAGGGTTAGCTAATTCACCATCTCTAGTCCACGTCATAAATGTAAAAAAGCAGAATTTTTAAAAGGAATCAAATGTGTATTTGTTAAAATACACAGACTTGGATGTGCTCAGGTAAGGATTACAAAGAAATGAGAATGCATATACGGAACGTAATAAGAAAGGCATGTCGGCCACGACCACAAGGGAACTGGAGTACATGAATAAATAAGTCTTTCTACAACTGTATGTGGATTTAGTGGGAATACATTTGGAATTGTGTGCACAGGTTTGGTCTCTATATTTAAGAAAAAATATATATCTATACTGAAGGCGATAGGTGTGAAGGCTCATCAGATTAATTTCTCGGGTGAAACAGTTGGCCTATGATGAGAATCTGTCTGACTTGGACGCATCATTTCTGGAGTTCAGAAGAACCTCATTGAAACATAAAAGATTCTAGACAGGTTTCATGGTGCAGACAGAATTTGTTCCCACCAACAGGAGAATTTAAAATACCCATTATCTTAGGGTAAGCACACAAATCATTTAGGGCTGCACTGGGAGAAGTTTCTTCATATAGTGGCTCAGTGGTTAGCACTGCTGCCTCACAGCACCAGGGACCCAGGTTCAATTCCCACCTCAGGCAACTGTCTGTGTGGAGTTTGCACATTCTCCACATGTCTGCGTGGGTTTCCTCCGGGTGCTCCGGTTTCTGCCCACAGTCCAAAGATGTGCAGGTTAGGTGAATTGGCCATGCTAAATTGCTCATAGTGTTAGGTGTATTAGTCAAAGGTGAACATAGGGGAATGGGTCTGGGTGGTTGCTCTTCGGAGGGTCGGTGTGGACTTGTTGGGCCGAAGGGCCTGTTTCCACACTGTAGGGAATCTAATCTAAAAGGGGTAAATCTTTGAATTCTTTATCCCACAGGATTTTGGGATGTTTTCTTGTTAAGGCAGGGACAGATACACTTTGGTCTATTGAGGAATCAAGAAGCATGGGGAACAGACAGGTTAGTGAAGTTGAAGCCCAAGATTAACAAGGATAATACTGAAATGATTCCATGCACTCTTGCCGCATGGTAACTATTAAAAGTTTGATTTGGAGTTGCCGGTGTTGGACTGGGGTGTACAAAGTTAAAAATCACAACACCAGGTTATAGTCCAACAAATTTAATTCAGAGCGCTGCTCCTTCATCAGGTGTCTGTGGAGTACACAATTGTAAGACACAGAATTTATAGCAAAAGTTTACAGTGTGATGTAATTGAAATTATACATTAAAAAGTACCTTGATTGTTTGTTAAGTCTCTCATCGGTTAGAATGACCAGGCAAACATGCGGACTGCAGATGCTGGAGATCAGAGTCAAGATTAGAGTGGTGCTGGAAAAGCACAGCAGGTCAGGCAGCATCCGAGGAGCAGGAAAATCAATGTTTCGTACAAAAGCCGTTCATCAGGAATGGAATGACCAGGTTAGTTTCACTTCTTTTATATGTAAATCACATTCTTTTATATGTAAATCACATTCTAACAGATGAGACACTTAACAATCAAGGTATTTTTCAATGTACAATTTCAGCTACATCACACTGTAAAATTTTGCTATAAATACTCCACAACCACCTGATGAAGGAGCAGTGCTCCGAAAGCTAGTGTTTGCAATTGGATTATAACCTGGTGTTGTGTGATTTTTAACATTATAAGTTTGAATTGTGTGACAAATAAATAACAGCTGGATTCACAAGGGATTGGAACACTTAAAATTGTTTAATACAAGCAAACAATAACCAAAAAAAATCAGACGTAATTATTTTAAAAACGGAGAATAGATATGTCATACTTACAACCATCAGTGGAAATTCAGTTGCAGAGATATATCCATGTGAACCTTGCATTAACACTCGCACTGCAAAGATACTTCAATTGATTATGAAATTCTGAATGAGTAAGATTATTTGAAACTAATGAAGTCTAACTTCCGGCTAAAATTCTTTTCTAAGTAAAAGATCACATTTCAGAACTAGATCATTGGAACTACAGCACAGGAAACCATTCAATTCATAATGAATATTTCAGTCCCAACTCGGATTTCATTTTAGTATATTTCAGATAACTCCATTAACTTTGTTGAAATCATTTAATGATCAGCTAGCTTCTCAAATAGAAAAAAAAAACCAACAGGACACATCAACATCTGCAACTCACTCAGCCAAGAAATGAATTCACATATTTAGAAACTGGAATTTATACAGCAGCTTTTATTTTCTCAGGACATCCCAAAGCATTGCATGTCAATTTATACTTCAAGTGTAGTTTCTACTGTAATGGAGTTGCATTGGATCAGAATGCTTATGCTGCACTGTTGGAAGCTATTTTGTTACAGGAATCAAGAGCTGAGAAGAGGCCTTATGCAACCTATACTCTTATGCATATAGATTTGTCACAGTGAAATTGCAACAATCTATTAAAAAATTTAAAGCAGGATACTTGAAAAAATCCTAATTTCATTGGGCAGAGTCAACATGGTTTTGTGAAAAAGAAATTGTGCTCAGCTAACAAAGAACAAAAAGGAAAAAAGGGAACATGTGGATTTGGTTTACTTTGATTTCCAAAGGGCATTTGGTGAGCTGCCATATCAAAGCTAACCATACAAAATAACCACTCATGGTGGAAGAGGCAACATGTTAGAATAAAGATTAATTATCTAATAGGAAGCAGAGAGTTAGGATAAATGCACTTTTTCCAGATTCATAATTAATGTAATATATATGAATGTATATGTAATATCAATGAATTGGATGTAGGACAATGCATGGCTATTAAATTTGATGATGACAGGAAGATAGGCAAGAAAGGAAATTGTCAAGAGGCAGTACAGTATCTATAAAGGCATATAACTTAGTGAATGGATAAAAATTTGAGAAATGACGTATAATATGAACAAATTCATATTTTCCTACTTTGGCAAGAAAAACAGAAAAGCTGTGTGTTATTTTAATAGATACAGATTGAAGAACTTGGAGACACAAATAATTTGGGTGCCCTAGTGGGTGAATAGAACATTGTTTATTGCGAAGGGAATTAAACAAAAATAGAGAGACTATGCTTCCATTATGGAAGGCACTGGTGAGAACCTTTCTAGATTGTGTATAGTGCTGATTGCCTTATTTAAAGGAGGATAGAAGTCCACTGAAAGTAGTTCAGAGAAGGTTTACTGGACTAGTATCTGAATGGGCAGATTGCCTTATGCTAGGCTTTTGTGTGGTGGGGGTTTAATTAACTCAGTTGGCTGGATGGCAGCTTTGCAATGCAGAGTGAAGCCAACAGCCTGGAGTCAATTCCCGCACCAGCTGAGGTTACCATGAAGGTCCCATCTCATCTCACCCATCCCAGGTATGGACTATTCAGCCACCGCAGAAGCCTCCCACCCCCTCCTCTCAGGAATGGAAGGTCATCCTTGAGGACGAGGACGAGGACGAGGACGAGGAGAAGCTTAGGTTAAACTCACTACCAATCATCTTCCTCTCTAATTAGAGAGCAGCCCTACAGACCTCTGGGACTTAGATGAGCAATAGGCAACTTGACTGAAACATCCAAGGTCTAGAGGAGGCTTGACAGATATGGTAAAGATGCTTATCCTTGGAGAATCGAGACTAGGGGTAATTGCTCAAAAATAAGGCGTTGTCCACTTAAGACAGAAATGAGGGGAGCTTTTCTCTCAGAAAAATGCAATGTGTGTGTCATTGAAATTCTCTCCCTCAAAAAGGTGTCAGGAAGTGGAATACTTGAACATAATGGTGTCTGTATTAGATATTTTTGTTAAGGAATACTGTGAAATGTTACCGGGGTTGGTGGAAATGTGGAGTGATCAGATTAGCCATGATCCTACTGGAATTTACAAGAATGAGAAATTACTACAGTCAAATGCAAGATTTCAAGGATAATAGACAGTAACTTCTGAGAGGATGCAGCTCTTTGTAAGAGAAACTAGAAGGGGCATAGCTTAAGAACAAGAGATTCTGTTTTTTTAAGACTGAGTTTTGGATAACTAATCAGAGGGATCTTTTTCCCTCAGAAGGCAGAGATGGCCACGTCATTGAATTTTTGCAAGACCAAGTTAAATGAATTTTAAATAGTCAACAGCGTCAAGGGTTATGGTAGATAGAAAGTGTAGCTGAGACCACATCTCGATCAGCCATGATCTTCCAGAATAGTAGTTTTAAAGGTTCAAATAATTCATTCCTTCTCCAAATCCTATGTACCTATTTATTTGTTTTCAAGATTACTTGATTCGTAAATTTATGGCTCATAAAAGTCAAAAACATTTGGTTTAATTTTAATTTTGGGGTTGGTAAGCTCAATTGGCTTGATGGCAGCTTTGCCTTTTTATTGAACAAGTCCTGTTTTTGTCACAAAAATAAATAACTTTGTGATTGGTTGATAGATTATATGAATAAAAGACCCAATATAAATAAACTATATAAATGAATATATAGATTAGTGGGAAAATAGTTAATTTATTTTGTGATGAATGGATGGAACGAGTGGGTGGGAGGAGGAGTGGAAAAGGAGAGGGAGGTGGAACCGGGAGGGAGAGAATGAAAATGCACTCCTCCAATCTCGGTCATGGCAATTCTTTATTGTCGTATTATGTACCTATAATGTACAGCTATGATCAAGTAAACACATGAATTTGATTTTTTAAATAAAAGCTTACCCATTCCCTTTTTATGTATGTGTGGGGATTGAAATTCACCTGTTAAATTCCAGTTGCTTTCAATTCTTTCACCAAGAGATTTGATTGAGACAATAAAAAGATATGGGCCATCTCTCCAGGTTTGCGCTATAACATCACGCTGCAAAATAAAGTGTCTTACTTAACATATAATAAGAGAATCAATCTGCAAATATTTTCAAAGATAATAAGTACAGCTTCATGGGAGCTCAAAACAAAAATCTGATACATTTTGCTTGCTACTGCAATCAAAGGAGGATATGATATTTGTTCATGAGATGTTAGCATTAGCAATACCGAGTTTACGTAAAATTGAAGTAACTTTAACATGGTAATATTCACAAGTAAATTGGTACCTTTTTAATTGAGAGGTCTCTTTTTCGTATTGAATGAAGAGTCTGAAATAAAAAAAATCGTTCTGTTCATTTGCTTTGTTAACTGCTTTCACTCAGTCACAATAACATAATTTGTAACAAGGAAATTACATATTATTGTGTAGATACAGTACACCAAGTGATTATATATTTAAAATTACACTTGACTATGGAAAATAAATTCTTAACTTACAATAAAATCAGATGTTTTTATATCATAATTGACAATTAAAACAGTTTTTAAAAACTGCAATACCTTGTCTTCTTCAGACGCATGGACGTGATCAGTGATCTTGACATCAGAGTTGCTTCCAGTCTTAAAACAACACATTAAAGTTATACACAGGTTTATTCAGATTATAGTTCCTGAATAGAAGATACTGAAGTTACACTTCATCAAAATTTTGCATTTACTTTAAGTCTACAATAACATCAAAATAAAAAAGTCAAATTTGCCTTCACAACAATGACTATGCTGGAGAAGGACATTAAAATAGTGTCAAGTAGAACCGCCATCTGAGAAGTGCCTCAAAATCTTCATCACTAATAACTATCTGGCTATACAACTAAACTTCTCTATTATATAGGAGTCTTTTAAAAATAATTAAAAGAAAAATGCACATTTCCAAAAATTCCCATGACCTCATGAATAAAGGTCAAGACAGCAAGTGTAGTGTTACTACAAACAGCACAATTAATATAATAATTCTGCTCTACAACTACCAAATTAAAATCAACAAATCTATCACATTAATTACTTGGAAAAAATGAGAAGTTACTACCAAATATAGTTGAGAACAATAACGAGCTCCCTGAAACTTTCTGTCTGTATTTTAGGAGTTATAACAGAATGTCATCTGGCTCATATTACAAAAGAATTATGTATTACACTTTCCCACAAATTTATAACAAGGCCAAACATTAATGATTTAACATGGGCTGCAATTAACTGCTCTTGAAGATTAAACATTGAGAAGAGTGAAAGCAACTGTTTAGCCATTTGGCACAACTCTGGATGGGCAAACGCTGCCTTTCATCAATAACTGATAGGTTGGTTGAAAACAGTAGTGGTGGTGGTTGGGATTGGGGTGGTGGGCTACTGTAGTCATATGGTAAGTGTTCCATGGAACAGGCAAATGTTGAATAAGACAGGATTAATGAGCTCAGTAATTGAATCCTCCAAGCAAGGAAGATCATAACAATTATGAATGTTACAGTCTGAAGATGGAAATCTTGAATTTACAATCAATATCTTAAAACACACTCATGGCAATAATGTTGAGACCATCACGGATTTTCTTATTTTCTTCATTTTTGGTTTGCAAACTGTGTGTAGTCAAAATCAAACTTAGAACAGGAGCTTGTTTGTGAAAGAGAACATACAAACTGATATTTGCATATGGTAACTGGCTTCAAAAGATCAATTATTGTTTTAAAACACTGCAGCACTAGGATGTGATACGCTCAAGGACTTCAGCTAATGGATGTTGCATTGGCCAAGAGGAGGCTGGTGGCTGGACAGCTAAATACAGAGAATGTTGAGAAACAAAAAAAAGGGAACAAATTGAACTAGTTTTTGATTGTGTTTTTTGGGCAGAAGGCTGTGTGTTTGGAAACTGCTTGCAAGAAAAGCTGACCTGAGCAAAGAATCCCAATGTATAAGATGAAGTGAATATTGCTCAGAACCTGCTGGAAGCTGTTTGTATTGACCATGATGAAAAGTGCAAAAAGTGTGTTAAAAGTTCAAGTTGGCTACAAAATAAGCAGTACCTAATTATAATACATTAAAAGTACTGCCAATTCATTACCATATTTATATTTGGCGTCTGTACCACCACTGGTTTTGGAAGATCATGGCTCATCTGAAAGGTAAAATTTATATATGTTAGACTGGAGGATAGGACTCAATTTAAACAGATAATGTAGTTTAGCACTACGTACATATACTTACATTAAATTTTGGGAAGACTTGAATTTTGTCATTGCAGACAATATTTTCAGTCTTGTGTGCAATGTATTGCCCTTGACTTAATGGGTGAGGTTCAAGACTATTACGAATACCACTGCTAAAATATATGTCATATATTTCCTAATGAAGAGTAAGAAAACTAGAATAGTTACAAATGGAATTATTTGCAAAAAGGTATCAACATTTCACTGACATGCTCTAAAGATTACAATACTTAGACAAGCAGCAGCAGCAAAATATATAAATAAATGGGCCAAAATTAATGTATTTTCGCGAACAATTTGATGAAAGCAGTTTTTCTTTCCCTGATTTAGTAAGCTGAAGGTATGGATATTTTATAATAATTTGTCAGTTGTAGCTTTTACTAAGGAGTTCAAAATACCTCCACTTTGTGATCCTGACTGGAGCTAGAATTTTAGTTTTATTGCTTGCAGCTAAACTCAGACTTCGTTCTGTAACATCCTTGCAATGCAAAACCAAAATATTATACCAAGACTTAATACTGTAATCTTTCAACAGTGAACATTTGAATAAATAAAACTCTAAAATTTAACAATCCCCTAAATGAAGTACTGCCGAAAATGGGTTTGCCCCTTTAACACACTTGTGTTGACTTTTTGAAGATGCTTGGGAATGAATAAAGCCCGAACCTTGCAGTTAATAAAGGGCATGCCCCTTCAGAAAATCTTATCGTTCAAAATCTACTTTCTAAATATCAAATAGTTCTTGCATTACTAGTTTACATTTCACATTATAAACTTGATCCATTGACAGTTGACAATTAGGAGAAGTCAGATATTTCTTCTTTATGTTTAATGTCTGAAATAAAATTACCATTTTCCACATGGGCTACTTAGTGAAGACTTGCATATACAATATCTTACTTGTAGTGGAAATATAAAGCTAAAAAAATCCTCTATTTTAACTATTTTAAAAGAATACTTACTTTGATGTTATTAAATTCATTGTGACAAGGGTAATACCTAAGGTACCATTCAACTGTTAATGATACATTCTCAGGACATTTGAATGAAACAACTGAACAGGAAAAAAGAAAAACATAAGGAAATGTTAGAATACTACAAACTGCTTGGTAAAAATGCTAGAAATTCAAAATTCAGGAAATCAAGCATCGATGAAAGAACAATTCCTGCTAGTATCAACTGGCATTGATATCAAATCACCAATTAGGTCGCAACAAACAGTGGTATGTTTTAAATTCATGCAAATTCCCCAAGATTGTTTAGAAACTGAATACAAATATAATTTTTTACAGTAAAACCTTTGCTGATGCCATGATTGACACCATGACGTTTAGACCGGCTTTGTTCAGAAAAAAGAAGAGTCAAAAACCTTTGCTACAAGTGTTATATCTTTGGACATACACAATAATTTAGTAATTTCAGTGTAATGCCCAAGAATGGTGGTGAACAATTAACAGCTACAACAGTGGCATCAACCCTAACAGTTAGAGAGAAAGAGAAGAAAAAGTGCCTAGAGAGATCTCAGATATATGTCAGAATAAGAAGGCGACAATGATAGGAGATTTTAATTTACCAAACACTGACTGGGACTACCATAGCGTTAAAGGTTTGGAAGGTAAAGAATTTGTTAAATGAATTCAAGAAAATTTTCTTCCTCAATTGGGGCGGCACGGTGGCTCAGTGGTTAGCACTGATGCCTCACTGCACCAGGGTCCCAAGTCTGATTCCGGCGTCGGGCGACTGTGTGGAGTTTGCACATTCTCCCCGTGTCTGTGTGCGTTTCCTCCGGGCGCTCCAGCTTCCTCCCACAGTCTAAAGATGTGCGGGCCAGGTGAACTGGCCATGCTAAACTGCCCATAGTGTTAGGTGCATTAGACAGAGGGAAATGGGACTGGGTGGGTTACTCTTCGGAGGGTCGGTGTGGATTTGTTGGGCCGAAGGGCCCGTTTCCACACTGTAGGGAATCTAATATAATCTAATGTAAATGTTCCTTCTAGAGAAGGAGAATTTGACCTTCTCTAGTATAATAAGGCAGGGCAAGTGACTGACATGATAGGAAGGGAACACTTTGGGTCTAGTGGTCATAATTCTATTAGCTTTAAAATGTTTTGGAAAAGCACAAGATTTCCATAAAAGCTAAAAACTTTTAATTGGAGTAAGATAAATTTTAAAGGTTTGAGAAAAGAACTTTCAAAAGTTAATTGGAGGAGATTGTTCATAGCAAACCCAGCCGGAGGCTTCAGTGAAAACTGGGAAAGTGGACCACTGCAACAGCCTATCAGTTATATACACAGAATCAAATCTTAGATAACGATGGTAAGGACATCAACTATCACTGGCCCTGGATACAACCAGACTCATTGGCTAGATAAAGCCAGATGAACTGGCAGAACAGTGATGCAGTCTCAGATAGCAAATGGCCTAGGAGTCCTCAACATTAACTTCGAAGCCCATGAAGTTGCATGGCATCAGGTCAAAAAGTAATTGGCAAGATATCCTTTTACAACACGTTCTGCTGTCATCTGATGAATTAGCATTCCTCCACATTCAGTATTGCTTGGTTAGAAGCGCTGAAGATGGCAGAGTACAGAAAGTACTCTGGGTGGTGACTTCAAAGCCTATCACCAAGATCACCTCAGCAGCACTGTGACTGATTAAACCCTACAGGACAATCTTATTTTGGTGGTGAACAAATAGTTGAAATCAATCGTGAGATTGGATAAACGGTCCTTTAGAAAGGCATGACCTGGTTAGGGATAGTCAGCATAGCCTTAAGGGAAGGTCATTTCTTACAAATTTGATGCAACTCTCTGAAGTGACAAAGAGGATTAATGACAAAAGAGCAATGAATGTTGAGATTAAGGAGTCAAATTCTGCACTAAATTTAGCCAAAATAATCAGGGAGAGACAGCAAGATAGATATGCAGGCAAATCTTAGAAGTGTAAAATAATTGAGTCTTAACAGTAAGGAATTTCAACTTCCCGAATATCATCTGGGATAGACTAAGTCTGAAGAGTTTAGAGCAGTCAGAATTCTTAAAATTTATCCAGGAGACCATTCTGAGCCAGCATAGACAAAGTCATACAAGAGGGGGGTTGGACCCATTATTGCAAATGAAGCCAAATGAAGTTAGATGTGATGTTGTTAGTGGTAGTGATGCTGGGGGTAGGGAATGGAAATGGAAATCAGTGATAGCGACTATAAATTCAGTGGGATTTAAAGTAATTATGTACAAGAAAAAAGATGGGTTCTGAAAGGCAATTTTAACAAGATAATACAGGATCTGGCCAAGTGGATTGGGAGCAGCTGTTTGCAGAAAAATGCACATCAGAGGAGCGGGAGTCACTCAAAAGGCTAAGTGAGAGTTGTGGACAGAGGGTTCTAATAAACTACATTAAGTCTGACATGTGGACTCTCGAAATCTCCTGACTGCAACAACTGACAAGATACTGTGGGTTCAAGTGATAAGTAACTTGAATGACAAATGGCCCTTTCACAGTGGGTTAGTTAATAACAGCTCACATGAGCAGTCAGCAGTGAAAACATCAAGGATATGGAGAGATAACATACAAAGCTTCAAGATTTACAGAACATTTGAAGGGAAAGAACGGAAACAAAGCAAGCACAGACAGTGACTACTGTGGAAGACCAATACAAATGACCATCCATGGTGACCAGGACCCAGTGATTAGAGACCCTTTGGTGAATTCTAGCTGCCGAAGTGACTAGCTCCCTGACTGATCCCATAGCAATTACATAGTGGCAATCACTGCTGGATTCACAAAGCTCACATCCTCCACTAACAAAAACGCAAACTGCCGGAAAAGGTCAGCAGTTCCGGCAGCCTCTGTGGAGAGAAAGCAGATTTAATGTTTCAGTCCAGTGACCCTTCCTCAGAACCCTTGGAGCCGGGGATGGGGGAGAGAGAGGGGTGCAGAGTTGGAGAGACGAAGGAAAGACCCAGAGACACAGAGGAGGAACGGCAGGAAACAAATTCTCCCGACAGGTCAGCAGACATCTCTGGGAGAGAGAGAAGCTCCTCCCAAGCTCCACTCAAACTGGAAATTGCAGGAGATGGGATTTCCACCAAGATTTTGGGACCAGTGGCATAACGACGTCTGATGTAGTTTGGGTTCACTCCTCGGGAATGTAGTAAATTTAAATATTTGGTTTCTTAAATGCATTTGTTACACGCCCTCTACACTGTTCAGCTATTTTTTTCTGAACAACCCATTTTTACCTGTATCCTTTCAAATGGCGACTTTTCGAACAAAGATTGAGTCAGCCAAGTCCAGTCGTCCTAGGCTGCACCAATTGCCTTAGCCGGATACTAATGAAGCTATGCTATGTAGGATTTAGAACATGATGGATGATGTGTGGTTGAAATCATGACCAGGGTTGAATCTATAATTTCAGAGCCAGTTAAAAAGGAGGTAACAACTGCTCTGAAGCCGTTGGAAGAACGTTTTTTTTTAAACAATGCAGGACTACTTTGGACCTGGAACGTTTGGCTGATGAGCATATTAACCAGATAGCTAGCCTCCAAGCTAATGTTAGTGTGTTATCTGTTACGACTGAGTCTCTGACTAAGAAATGTGAAGACTTGGAGGCCCACTTCTGGTGGAATAATATTCGATTTGTGGGTTTACCCAAGGGATTGGAGGATCCTCGCCCCACAGAATTTATGGCCCAACTTTTACAGGACTTGCTCAGACTTGAGGCTAAACCAGTGTTGGATAGGGCTCATTGCACACTGTGCTAAATTGAAAGAAGGCGAGTTTGCTCCCCCGATGGTTGTCGGGGTGAACCAGTTTCAAGTGCAAAATCACATTCTGTGCCCTGCTGGAGATGCTTCTCCCCTTGTATATAATGGAAAGAGTATACATTTTTCTGGATTTCACCCTGACTGTGGCTAAGCAGCATGCAGCTTTTGCCAAGGTAAAGAAGGAGCAACACTCATGTCCTAATGTTAAATTTGACCTTCGTTATCCTGCGATATTACATATCATCTTGCTGAGCAGCCAACTCAGTTTTGATGACCCAGGTTGGGCTATGGTCTTGGTGAATAAAAACCTGAAAAAGATTGCGGTTCCCGAGCCAGATTGATGGTTGGGCCTAACTAGGCCGATTAGACATTAGCTTTACGCTACCACAGACAAAGACTACATTTCCCATTGTGGAGATGAAGATGGACAGTATGCTATGTTTATGGACTTGGATTTGGTATTCTTCTTATATTTGATTTCATTCACCAAAAGTACATGCTTTTTTACTCAAGACTTGTATTTTGTTGAAAGGTTGCTCTACTGGTACCAAAGAATATAGAGTTTAATTGTTTAACCATACATAGTATATATTTTATTTCATTTAGATTAGATTAGATTACACAACACAGTGTTTAAACAGGCCCTTCAGCCCAACAAGTCCACACCGACCCTCTGAAGAGCAACCCACCCAGACCCATTCCCCTACATTTACCCCTTCACCTAACACCAAGGGACAATTTAGTATGGCCAATTCACCTAACCTGCACATTTCCGTGGAAGAAAACCGGAGCATCCGGAGGAAACCCATGCAAACAAGGGGAGAATGTGCAAACTCCACACAGTCAGTCAGTCGCCTGAGGTGGGAATTGAACCCGGGTTTCTGGCACTGTGAGGTAGCAGTGCTAACCACTGTGCCACCGTCCGCCCACATTGTTACTCATTTTTGCGACGTAGTTTTTGTTCAGTTAACTTTTACATTCCAAAGTCGTCGTGTAGTTCGCGTGAGCTACAAAAGAAGACAGTTTTTTTTACTATGGGTGAAGACAGCAAGCACCCATCTAGAGGATGCCTCTGCTGGGATGGGGAGGGGTTGGTGGGCAGGTATTCAATTTGGGGGGATACGGCAATGGGGGATGGTGGAGTTTGTTTTGGTTCTGATGGGGATAGAGAAGGGGGTGGCACATACCTCACTTTTACAAGGTTTACATTTGTTTATCTATTTTTGCACATTTGGAATTTTACATGTGATTATTACACATGAAAAAGTTTAATGCTTCACCACCTTTGGTGGTGGGGACAATAAATTTGCCAATCTGAATTACAAAGGCTGAACAACCCAATTAAACACAGTAAGATTTTACTGTATTTACGCCATCTTAATGCCCATATAATTTATTTACAAGAAACCCATTTGAAAAATATAGTCAGTCCTAAGTTGAAACGAGGTCGGATTAGACAAGTTTAAGTTTCCTCCTTTTCTATCTGATCTAGAGAAATTGCTATTCTTTTACATAAATCTATTCCTTTCATCCATGCTAAAACTATCTGACTCTACCGGCAGATTTATTATTTGTGAGAAGATTTGTAGCTCGGGTGCTCGTTGTTGTGGTTCTGTTCGCCGAGCTGGGAATTTGTGTTGCAGACGTTTCGTCTTGTCGAGGTGACATCCTCAGTGCTTGGGAGCCTCCTGTGAAGCGCTTCTGTGATCTTTCCTCCGGCATTTATAGTGGTTTGTCTCTGCCGCTTCCGGTTGTCAGTTCCAGCTGTCCGTTGCAGTGGTCAGTATATTGGGTCCAGATCGATGTGCTTATTGATTGAATCTGTGGATGAGTGCCATGCCTCTAGGAATTCCCTGGCTGTTCTCTGTTTGGCTTGTCCGAAAATAGTAGTGTTGTTCCAGTCGAACTCATGTTGCTTGTTATCTGCGTGTGTGGCTACGAAGTATAGCTGGTTGTGTCGTTTCGTGGCTAGTTGGTGTTAATGGATGCGGATCGTTAGCTGTCTTCCTGTTTGTCCTATGTAGTGTTTTGTGCAGTCCTTGCATGGGATTTTGTACACTACATTGGTTTTGCTCATGCTAGGTATTGGGTCCTTCGTTCTGGTGAGTTGTTGTCGAAGAGTGGCTGTTTGTTTGTGTGCTGTTATGAGTCCTAGTGGTTGCGGTAGTCTGGCTGTCAGTTTGGAAATGCTCTTGATATATGGTAGTGTGGCTCGTCCTTTGGGTTGCGGCATGTCCTCGTTCCACTATCAAAATCTTCATTTCCTAGTGCCCAATCCAAATCTGCTAAAATAATTAAGACTTTAATGGAGGAGTTTAATGTTGTTGATGCCTGGCAGTTCTTTAATCCCTCTAAAAAGGATTTTTTTTTGCATGTCCACCACACTTTTTCATGTATTGATTTCTTTTTGGTGGATGACAGATTGCTCATATCCATTTCTGGTTCCAAATATGATTCAGTTGTTTTATCACACCATGCATCTGTCTCTATGAATGTTCGTTTTCAAAATGTTTCTTAATACACGCCCACTTTGGCATCTCAATACGCCATTACCCTTAGAAGAAGATTTTGTTAATTTTGTGTCAGCAGATAGATTTTTCAAAAAAAATCTAACAAAATCCCAGACATCACAGCTTCCTTGCTGTAGGAAACCCTGAAGGCATTCATTAGGGGTGAAATAATTTCTTATGCAGCACATAAGAAAATACTTAGGAAAGAGAAATTGGCATGGTTAGCACAACATGTCTCTATTAGACTCTATTGATGCAATCTCCAAGTCTTCAGAAATGTATAAAGAATACATATCCCTACAGGCAGAGTATAATGTTGTAATGTCACAATACACCACCGAGCTTTTACTTCACTCTCGGTAAAAATGATAAGAATAAGGGGATAGAACCAGTAAATTGTTGGCACATCAGTTACATCAAATGTCCTCATCTCAATTAATCCCACAAATTAAGGCTAATTCAGGTGTCACGTCAGACCTATTAGAAACCAACTAGACTTAAGAAATTTTACATTTCACTTTATTCATCTGAAAGTTCTTCTGCAACAGCAGATTTTGATAGCATTTTTGATAAGTTTAATGTACCTACTATTGATCAAAATGTGGCAACGGCATTGGAACAACCAATCACAGCAACAAAACTTGAGGCTGCAGCTTGATCATTACAAAGCAGTAAGGGTCCTGGACCCGATGTTTTATGAAATTTGGCCAGAAAACCATTTTGGAAAAACCTTTGGTAGATGTGTTTGTTGAAGTGTTTAATTCTGGTTCTCTTCCTCAAACTTTAACTCAGGCATCTTTTTGTGCTTTTAAAGAAAGGTAAATATTCCTTACTGTGTGGGTCATATCATCCTATAAATCAGCTAAATGTTCAACTTTAAATTATTGTCAAAGCTATTGGCATGACGTTGGGAAACCAGCCATCCATCGATCATATCCTTGGATCAAACTGGACATATTTGCAACAGGCACTCTTTTAATCTTAGGTGGGTACTTAACATTGTTTACAATTCTTCCCCATCTACTGTTCCTGAGGCTTTGACATCTTTAGATGCTGAAAAAGCCTTTGATAGAGTGGAATGAAATAATTTTTTTTCCACTTCGGAGAAATTTGGCTTTGAGGAAAAATTTATTTCTTGGATCAAACTACTCTATGCATGACCGCAGCCCTCTGTTAGGACCAATAACATGAATTCTGGTTATTGCAACCTTTATCGTCCCACTAGACAAAGTTGTCCTTTGAGTCTACTTCTGTTTGCCATTGTAATGGAATCTCTGTCTATTGCTCGACAAACTCTGGCATTATTAGAAATAGTGTGGAGTTGAAGATAGCTCGCAATGTAGATGACTTTTTGCTGTTTGTCTCGAACTTATCTCTACATTCCCACCGCATTTTCAGTTTTAGAATCTTTCAGTAAGATTTCTGAGTATAAATTGAATTTTAGCAAAAGTGAGATATTTGCTATCAATAAGCCTGTCAGGGAATACCCACTAGATTGTTTATCATTTGAAATTGCCAACTCTGGTTTTGTTTATCTTGGTGTACACATGGCAGATATACTTGGCAATTTGTACAGGAAAACATTTGAACCATTATTGGTACAAATTAAACGAGACTTCGAACAATGATCCCTCCTTAATTTGCCTGTTCCTATTAGAATTAATTCCCTTAAAATTAATATTTTTCCACAATTTTCTTATTTATTTCAATACATACCAATTCTTCTACCTCTTTCCTTTTACGATAAAGTAGACAGTCTCATTCTTGAATTTATTTGGAATAAAAAAGCTTCTAGGTTATGAAAACACTTGTTACAGAGGCTTAAGATACTAGGTGGGGTAGCGAATATTTTATTACTGGGCAGCAAACATTAGAAATTTGTATAATTGGCTCCAATATGAGAACCTTCATGTTCTTTCAATTTGCTTGGCTATGGAGGTAAATTCCACCCATCCGGTAACATTGAAGGCTGTATTGCATTCACCGGTCCTTTCTTCTACTTCAATTTAGTTGAACAATATAATTGTTTTACCGTGTCTAGAAATATGGTTTCAATTTAGACATCATTTTTGCTTTCAGTCATATTCTACTAAGGCACCGTTGCTGGCAAATCATATTTCTCCCCCATCTTAGTGGGCGGCACAGTGGTTAGCACTGCTGCCTCACAGCGCCAGAGACTCGGGTTCAATTCCCGCCTCAGGCGACTGACTGTGTGGAGTTTGCACGTTCTCCCCGTGTCTGCGTGGGTTTCCTCCGGGTGCTCCGGTTTCCTCCCACAGTCCAAAGATGCGCAGGGTCAGGTGAATTGGCCATGCTAAATTGCCCATAGTGTTAGGTAAGGGGTAAATGTAGGGGTATGGGTGGGTTTCGCTTCGGCGGCTCGGTGTGGACTCGTTGGGCCGAAGGGCCTGTTTCCACACTGTAATCTAATCTAATCTAATCTAATCTAATCTAATCTAATCTAATCTAATCTAATCTAATCTAATCTAATCTCTTTAGCGGACAGTGCCTTTTCGGGTTGAGCCAAGTAAGGAATAAAAACTGAAAGATTTATATGTTGTTGGCATTTTTGCATCTTTTCAACAATTAGTTGAAAAGTTTTCACTTCCTAAAAGCCACTTCTTTAGATACCTCCAAGTTCGCAGCTTTGTCCATAGTTCATTTCAGGTTTTCCCCGCCCTTCCTAATGATTCTGATTTTGACATCTTTCTCGAACCGTTTTCTTCATTAAAAGGGGGCTATTTCAGCTATTTATTCAAATGTTCATAAAGTATGCTTAGTTCTCTTGATTCTATTAAAGCTATCGGAGGGTCAGTTCTGGAAGAGTAATACTAGGTGATCTGTGGGATGAAATATCACAAAGGATGCACAGGTTTTCTATCTGTGCAAAACATTGTTTTATTCAATGCAAGATTCTACACTGTACCCACTACACCAAAGCTCAACTTGCAAAAATATTTGAGGAGTTGGCTCTGTCCTGTGGTCAGTGTCAACAAACCCCAGCAAATTATATGCACATGTTTTGGCTTTACCCTTCTTTAAGTAGATATTGAACTGATATTTTTGACATCTTATCTAAGGTATCTGGCAAAAATCTTACTCCTAAAGCTATGACTGCTTTGTTTGGGGTGTTACCCTCTTTACCTAAACTTTCTCCCTCTTAGAAAAAATGATAGCATTCACTACCCTGTTGGCCAGAAGATTGATATTGTTAAAATGGAAATCCCTAATTCTGCCTACTCATACACACTGGGTTAGACATGTGCTAGACTTTTAAAAAAATTAGATTATCCTTATCTGGCTCCTTTAACAATTTTACAAAAATCTGGAACCCTTTTCTTTCATATGTTAAGGGTGTTGTCTATTTAAATGTTCCAGACTGAGGTATCTTCTGTTGTGGCGATTATTTTTCTTCTTTTTTCCCTCTTTCTTTTGCTAATGCAGTTATCTTACTGCTGATCTAATTTATTATGGTTTTGTGTTATTTATAGGTTTATACTTATTACTGTTGTTTGACATTTCTTTTTGTATTTTGGGGGAAGTATATGCCACGGGGAGGATGGTCAGGGTGTTATTTACAGTTGTTTATTGCTTGTGATTGGTCCTTTTAAAAAAAAAACAAAAGGATGATTTAAGTACAGAAATCAGAAGGTGGACTGTGATATACTTGAACAGGATTACTGAGATGGTGGCATATTAGCGATTTTAGCAGGCTCGAGTGTGGATAATTCCCCAGGCCGAGGTGAGAAGTATCCCAGGCTGTTGTGGGAGGCAAGGAAGGATATTTCAGGAGCTCTGACATGAATTGTCAAATCCTGTCTGGAAACCAGCTCATGTGGTACCATTTTTCAAAGGTGCACATGAAAGGAGGGCAGTTCTCATGGTCTACATTGACTTCAGTAAGACTTTTAATAAGGTCTCGCATTGGTTAAGATGTTAAGAGCCTGAGCAACCCAGGACAATTTGGCAAATTGCATCCAAAACTGGCTTTGTGGTAGGACAGTGACTGTCAAAGGGTATTTTTGTACTTTGTCCAGTAATGTACCACAAGGTTTGATGATTGGCCCCTTACTGTTTATAGTGTTAATGACCAAGATACAAACATAGAACATAGAACAATACAGCACAGAACAGGCCCTTCAGCCCACGATGTTGTGCCGAACATTTGTCCTAGCTTAAGCACCTATCCATGTACCTATCCAATTGCCCCTTAAAGGTCACCAATGATTCTGACTCTGCCACTCCCACAGGCAGCGCATTCCATGCCCTGACCACTCTCTGGGTAAAGAACCTACCCCTGACATTCCCCCCATACCTTCCACCCTTCACCTTAAATTTATGTCCCCTTGTAACACTATGTTGTACCCGGGGAAAAAGTCTCTGACTGTCTACTCTATCTATTCCTCTGATCATCTTATAAACCTCTATCAAGTCACCCCTCATCTTTCGCCGTTCCAATGAGAAAAGGCCTAGCACTCTCAACCTATCCTCGTACGACCTATTCTCCATTCCAGACAACATCCTGGTAAATCTCCTCTGCACCCTCTCCAAAGCTTCCACATCTTTCCTAAAGTGAGGCGACCAGAACTGCACACAGTACTCCAAATGTGGCCTTACCAAGGTCCTATACAGCTGCAACATCACCTCACGACTCTTGAATTCAATTCCTCTGCTAATGAACACTAATACACCATAGGCCTTCTTACAAGCTCTATCCACTTGAATGGCAACTTTCAAAGAGCTATGAACATAGACCCCAAGATCCCTCTGCTCCTCCACCTTACTAAGAACCCTACCGTTAACCCTGTATTCCGCATTCTTATTTGTCCTTCCAAAATGGACAACCTCACACTTGACAGGGTTGAACACCATCTGCCACTCCTCAGCCCAGCTCTGCGTCATATCTAAGTCCCTTTGCAGCCGACAACAGCCCTCCTCACTATCCACAACTCCACCAATCTTCGTATCGTCTGCAAATTTACTGACCCACCCTTCGACTCCCTCTTCCAAGTCATTAATAAAAATTACAAACAGCAGAGGGCCCAGAACTTATCCCTGCGGAACTCCACTTGTAACTCACATCAAACATAGGAGATATGATTAGTAAGCACAGGTGACATAAAAATTGGTGGTATGACAAACAGTGAGGAGCAAAGCTAGAGACTATCAGCTGATATAGATGGGCTAGTCAGATTGGCAAAACAGTGGCAAATGAAATTTAACCCCAAAAGGTGTGAGGTAATAATTTTGAAAGGAATAGCAAGTCTTGGGAGGATGTGATGAACAGCAGCACCCCAGGAAGAAAGACTCAGAGGGACCTTGGCAGCACGTCTATTTGCAACAGATCAGGTAGATAAGATAGCTAAGAAGAAATAGGAGATATTTGTTTCCATGGGTACTGAATACAAAAGCAAGGGGTTTTGACGGAGCTTTATATAATGTTAGTCAGGCCACAAGAGTACTGTACTGTGTTCAGGTCAGTTCAAGTTGACACACTATACCAAAGACGTGATTGCGCTACAGACAGTGCACAACAGATTCACCAGGGTATTCTCTGGCTGGAGAGATTCAGTTATGAAGAGAGACGAGATAAGGTGGGGTTGCTCTCAGAGCAAAAAAGGATGGTGTACAAAGTTGTGATGGAGATAGAGTAAATAGGGAGAAACATCTCCCCTTAGTAGAGCAGTCAGTAATTCAGGGCATGGTTTTAAAATAAGCACCAGTAGGTTTAAAAGGGATTTGAGGAAAAATATTTTTACCCAGAGAGGACAATGAAACTCACTGCCTCAAAAGGACGGTAAAGGCAGAATCCTCCAAGATATTTAAGAATGATTTAGATGCATACTTTATTTGGTACAGCTTACGAGACTATGGGTCATGTTCTGAGAAATGGGATTAAAACGGATGGATGTTTGATAACGGGCGCAAACACGATGGACCGAAGGGCCTCTTTTCATGCTGTAAAACCCTGCAACTCTCAATCATCAAGTGCTCAAGATTTGTCTATTTTAGTGTCTTAAGTTTCACCTGCTCCAGTTGGAAAGGAAAAAAAATCAAGTGCGTGCAGTCTAGGAAGCTGGGCAACAGAGGAAAGGATATCAATAGCAACAGAGAAGCTGAGGAGAATGAGAAAAATACAGTCTCCCCATAAAATGAAAATAGAAGCATAACATTACAAGTCATTTGTCACAGAACTCATACTTTATTAGTGTGTCATTATCAGAAACAGGAGTAAGTCACCCATTTTCTCCCTGTCCTACTTTTTAAAAGATCGTTAGGTTTTTCAGGGTAATTCAAGAGGAAAGCAGCACAGCTGCAAAATGTGCACAGGGAGACATAGCTATTAACCATACTTGGATAAAAGTTTTATATTTTTACTTCAGAAAAACATTGAAAATAACTGTTGCGTATTTAATGACTGTAGATGTACACCAACTGCTTTCAAACAAAAAAATCACCACAAGTTAGGTTCAAAATAAACTTAACTTACCTTCAAGTACAATATCTGTTTTGTTAAACATTGTTTTTGTAAACAGCAGTGGCTTATGGTTCTGAAAATAAAATTTGAATCACAAGCATTGGTCAAAAGTAACAAAACAAAAATGAAGATCATGCTAATATTGTGTCAGGTATATTTTAAAGTTGAAATGGCATTATCAGCACCGGAATTGATATATTCTAGTTAAGCACCAGAAAGATTTGTCACCATGATCCCAAAACATGCATAAGCATTTTGTTAAGTTCTTAAGAGATACTGTTCATCCATTGAATGAATAATTATAAAATTACTTGAATTCTGATACTCATGAATAATTTATATTATATGGAGTTTACAGGTCTCTATGACAGATTATTAATAAAAAAGCTAAACTTTAGCAAAGACAGATGCATTGAACATTCTGGTCGAGTTAATGATGGGTCAGCCATTGTTCAGTATGTACACTTTTAACTTTGACCTTGCAGGTAATTTTTCTAATCAACTTCTTCAGAGATATTATGACACACCTCAAACAGATAAAACTTGAACACAGACCTTCTGGCACAGAGGTAGGGCACTACCACTGTGCCACAAGAGCCCTTTGACCTTGTACAATAAACACAAGTTAATTAAATATAACCAATCCAATAAAAACTGAAAGAACTGCAGATACCGTAAATCAGAAATAAAAACAGAAGTTGCTGGAAAAGTTCAGCAGGTCTGGCAGCATCTATGAATAGAAATCAGTTAATGTTTCGGGTCCGGTGACCTTTCCTCAAAGGAAAAGTGCAGTTCTGAGGAAGGGTCACCGGACTTGAAACGTTAACTCTGACTTCTCTTCACAGATGCTGCCAGACCTGCTGAGCTTTTCCAACAACTACTTTTGAAGCCAACATAAGTTTGTTTCATTTGCATTTATATTAGGTAATACCAATGTTTTTTTAAACCAAGTGTTTCCATTCATCATAAGCGTAAAACTTTAATTCCTAAAACACAGTTTAATGCAAAATACGCAAATGTATAGCTGATGCACAACAATGACATCAACAAAAACTACTAAAGCACAAGAAATGGCCACTTGAGGAAATTGTGACTTAGTGGCAATTTCACTGAAGTAGTAAACCAGAAGCCCAGACGAAATGCTCTGGGGCTGGGTTCAAATACAGCTGGTGAAATTTAAATTCAACTAATAAAAATCTGGAATGAAAATTTAGACTCAGTAATGGTGGCCATGAAACTATCAATGGACAAAAGAATATTTATTTGGCTCATTTAAGCGGTCAGGGAAGGAAATGTTTCATCCTTAACCAGTCTGACCCATATGCAACTTCAAATGCAACGTGGTTGGCTCTTAACATGATCCAGAAAGCCACTCAGATCAAGGGCAATCAGGATTAAAAACAAAAGATCTGACGTTACAAAGTCAGTGCCAACTCCCCGCAAAGCTTGTGACACTCATCCACTTTGCAAGTTTTCTCTCTTTAGCCATTTATCTAACTGCCTTTGAAAGCCATGATTGAATCCACTTCTGACATACTCTCAACTAGTGAATTCCTCTTATTAACCATGTAGTGCTTAAAAAAGTTTTTCCTTATATTGCATTTTTGCTATTACGCTTAAAATTAGGGTTCAGTTTCTCACAACTTGTGCCCAGTGGAACATTCATCTCTACTTTTGAACAGTTCTAACAGATATTGTTGCAATCTTTTCTTCTCCAAGAAGATCATCAGGTTCTCCAATCTATCCAAGTAACTGATGCCCCTCATATTTACAAGGTTGGTTCTGGGATAAAAGAAAGTCTTACACTTATATAGTGCTTTTTTTGACCAGTAGATGTCACAAAGTACTTTCCAGCCAATTAAGTACTTTTGAAGTGTAGGTACTGTTATAGTGTAGGAAATACAGCAGACAACATGTGCACAGCAAGTTCCCACAAACAATAATGTGATAATAGCCAGTTTGTTTTTGTGACAGCGGATAAGATAAATGTTGTCACCAGAGATAATTTCCCTGCTTTTCTTTGAAGGTCAGCTCAGGGTCAAACATGATGAAAAGTTACAAACTGTTGGTTCAGCC
This sequence comes from Chiloscyllium plagiosum, assembly GCF_037043375.1. Classification (NCBI taxonomy): domain Eukaryota; kingdom Metazoa; phylum Chordata; class Chondrichthyes; order Orectolobiformes; family Hemiscylliidae; genus Chiloscyllium; species Chiloscyllium plagiosum. The sequence goes on from NW_028270141.1 coordinate 136,453,987, forward strand.
TGAGAAAATGATCATAATGGCAATGAAATCTCAAAAAGAAAGAAAAATACACATGGTCAAAATACCTTAAACACTGAAAAATGTTCTAAGGCACAATCAATGAAAAATGAGTCCCCTGTCAAGGAGCTAAACAAGTGAAAGGAAAAGAAAAAGGTTGAGTCAAGAGAGACTGAGTGAGGAAATTATCAAAAAAAGAGGAAAGTGGAAATTCAGCCTATTTTAGAGAGAATGTTCTACAGCACGTAAGCTACACAGCTGAAGAGGCAACTAAAACAAAAAGGTGGCACAAAAAGAAAGGGATGCACAGGAGACCCAAGTCAGACAAACACACTTCTGTACAGGACTTGAGTAGCTTACAGAGTTATAAATGACAAGGCCATTGAGCTTCTGAGTCCATTCCATCAGTGAAATAATGGCTGATTTGTGGTCTAATTCTATATACCTGCCTTTGGCCTATATCCCTGAATACTTTTGCTGAACAACAAAAAAAAAATAAAAATTAGCAACTGCAGTTTGTGGAAGAGAATTCCAAACCCCTCTAATCTGTGGAGAAGTGCTTCCCAACATTACTCCAGAAATATCATGATCTGGCCCTAATTTTTAGATTTGCTCCCGAGTTCTAGAACCCCCAACCAGTAGAAATAGTGTATCTTTATTTATCCTGTCTTTGCATATTAGTACCTTGAAGACTTTGATCAGATTACTTCTTCACCATCTACATTCTAGAGAAAACATGCCTCATTTGTGTAATCTCTCCTCAAACCTTAACCCCTGAAGTTCTGGAGTCATACTTGTAAGCCTGTCTTGGACTCCCTCCAAGGCCAATATAGCAAACTTTGTTTCAAGTGGCAACTTTAACTGGCATTCTCAATAAATCAACAAAAATTATGTACCTCAAATACCAGAGGTTTACCACATTGTGATCTCAGTGATATCCGAGTAGTCAGTTGAGGGTGCAAGTACAAAGGCTCTCTGTTGGTAAATTTTATGTAAGGCAAATTTATGTGATGTGTATATCCCCTATATTACATTTCTATTGATTGTGTATGCCTCTTGATCAACCAGAATATTTGGACAACCGGCACACTCCTGTTCCCATAGCTGCTTGCTTAATAGAAAGTTTGCTTTTTTGCCTCCTAAAGTGTAGTCCCTAAATCAGCTCACAGAACTCCAAGTCTAATCAGGTTTTTGTATAACGGAGACATAACTTCTGCATCTTTGTACTCCAGTCCTCTAGATATGAATTGTTCTGTTGAAGGGTCTCTGGACCTGAAACATTGGCTTTACCTTCTCTTCATAAATGCTCCAGCAATTTCAGTTTTGGTAACAGATTTTCACTGTTTACAGTGACTTTACTGATTAAAGTTCACCTTAACAAAATCTAAAGTTCTGATAATTAATTTGTGCTTTTCACTTTCAAATGCTACATTGGAGTCAATCATGGTCTATACACTATTTGATAAATGATAAATGTACAATTATAGACAATAGGTGCAGGAGTAGGCCATTCTGCCCTTCAAGCCTGCACCACCATTCATTATGATCATGGCTGAACATCCTCAATCAGTATCCTGCTCCTGCCTTATCTCCATAACCCTTGATTCCACTATCCTTGAGAGCTCTATCCAACTCTTGCTTAAACAAATTCCAGAAGGACTAAAACATGAGGATGCATTTTAAATTGAAGTATCTAAGCCACTGCAGCTCAGTGAGCATAGGATTGATTAATGAAAATGACTTGATATGGGATAGGTTATAAGCAACAGTTTTGAATTCTCTAAAGTCTAGGAATCATAGTTGAGCAAAGAGATTTTGAAGATCAGTTCACAAAATAAAATTCAAGATCCAAAAAGGTACAAAAGTGTTGATCAAGTACTGGAGAAAGACAACTGGATTGAAAACAGCGAAATTACACTTATATGGAAAATTAGTTGGATCCAACTAGATGTTCGATAAATGCATCTCAGGAAAGACTTATTAGCCTTTTAGGTGGTACAGCATAGAATGATACCATAGTTCAGAGGTTTAATTTCAAAGGACAGGTTGAATAAACTTGGCTTATACTCCCTTGAGCATAGGAAATTGATGTGCAAGTCAATAGAGGAATTTCAAATACCAAAAGGATTTAAGAGTATAGACAGAAACTAATTCATTTGGAAGAAGTCATGACACCAAAATTGGAGGTGTAGTGGACAGCGAAGAGGGTTACCTTACATTACAACAGGATCTGGACCAGATGGGCCGATGGGCTGAGAAGTGGCAGATGGAGTTTAATTCAGATAAATGTGAGGTGCTGCATTTTGGGAAAGCAAATCTTAGCAGGACTTATACACTTAATGGTAAGGTCCTAGAGAGTGTTGCTGAACAAAGAGACCTTGGAGTGCAGGTTCATAGCTCCTTGAAAGTGGAGTCACAGGTAGATAGAATAGTGAAGGCGGCATTTGGTATGCTTTCCTTTATTGGTCAGAGTATTGAGTACAGGAGTTGGGAGGTCATGTTGCGGCTGTACAGGACATTGGTTAGGCCACTGTTGCAATATTGCGTGTAATTCTGGTCTCCTTCCTATCAGAAAGATGTTGTGAAACTTGAAAGGGTTCAGAAAAGATTTACAAGGATGTTGCCAGGGTTGGAGGATTTGAGCTATAGGGAAAGGCTGAACAGGCTGGGGCCATTTTACCTGGAGCGTCGGAGGCTGAGGGATGACCTTATAGAGGTTTACAAAATTATGAGGGGCATAGATAGGATAAATAGACAAAGACTTTTCCCTGGGGTCGGGGAGTCCAGAACTAGAGGGCATAGGTTTAGGGTGAGAGAGGAAAGATATAAAAGAGACCAAAGGGACAACTTTTTCACACAGAGGGTGGTATGTGTATGGAATGAGCTGCGAGAGGATGTGGTGGAGGCTGGTACAATTGCAACATTTAAGAGGCATTTGGATGGGTATATGAATAGGAAGGGTTTGGAGGGATATGGGCCGGGTGCTGGCAGGTGGGACTAGATTGGGTTGGGATATCTGGTTGGTATGGACAGGTTGGACCGAAGGGTCTGTTTCCACGCTGTACCACCTCTATGACTCTAAGAGGACTTTTAGATTAGATTAGATTACTTACAGTGTGGAAACAGGTCCTTTGGCCCAACAAATCCACACCGCCCTGCCGAAGCGCAACCCACCCATACCCCTAACCTAACACTACGGGCAATTTAGCATGGCCAATTCAACTGACCAGCACATCTTTGAACTGTGGGAGGAAACCGGAGCACCCGGAGGAAACCCACGCAGACACGGGGAGAACGTGCAAACTCCACACAGTTAGTCGCCTGAGTCGGGAACTGAACCCAGGTCTCTGGCGCTGTGAGGCAGCAGTGCTAACCACTGTGCCACCGTGCCGCCCGTACTTAATTATCAAATTATACCTTGACCATTCAGGAAATTTTTGAAAACCCAGTAAGTATTACTAATTTGGATCTCTCTCCCAAAATGTTCCAAATTGGCTTAGTCAAGAGTGGATGTAGAAAAGATGGAAGTAAAAAGGATATTAAAGCCATCACAGTAAATGTTCAGTTGAACGAGAAACAACTGCAAGTAAAGCCTCAAGATACAGAGGAAAAAGTGAGGACTGCAGATGCTGGAGATCAGATTCCTGAATAAGGGCTTATGCCCGAAACGTCGATTCTCCTGCTCCTTGGATGCTGCCTGACCTGCTGCGCTTTTCCAGCAACATATTTTTCACCTCAAGATACAGAGACTACTTCCAATAATATAAAAAAAAACACACAAGGATTGAATAGAGATTTTAAATTAATTAATAATTTTGATGCAATGAGGAAGACACTATTCCCTTTGTTTGGGAGGTTGATGAACAGTCATTAATTTACAATGATAAATAAACTAAGGAAGTGATGAGAGACCAAAATTAATTTATTTTACAAAGTTGGTGTAGAAAAATTGTTGTTGAGAGGAATAGTTGGAAATTTTAAGTTGACATTTAGGCCCATTTATTACTTTCAGAGCTGAAAACTTTTAAATTCAATATTATTAATGATTCAAGCACAGTGACATTTGATTCATCTTACTATGTCAGGAGTATCAACCGTCTAGCCCACTAGCACTAACAATCTGATTCACAAAGCGGACAACTCGGTACAAAGTACAAGTATTTGATTGCCTGCTTGAATTTTATAGGTGCCAGAATTTGGTAATGGCTGCTTTCACTTTCACCGTCTTCACTTTTTATTTCTTTATAGAACATGGGTATTACTGGCTGGAACAGCATTTATTGCTCATCTCTCAATGCATTTATAGGTAAGTACTAAATCAAGACACCAAGAGCTTGTGTGTCAGATATCAAATTGCATGAAAATCAAATGGAATATGAATTAAAAGCTTAATTTTATTTCCGCAGGCAAGTAGTAGGTACCTATATGGCCAGAAAGATAAAATCTGTACTATCAGGAAAATGTTATTCTTCATTGGTCACTTTTTCAATAGATGAACAGAAAGAGATGTATACAAAAGATCTGAAAGGTAGTATTAAGGGAACTGGACAAAGATTTAAAATGAAAACTTGTGCAGGACTACAGGGATAAGGCAATAAAATGACATCATCAGCTCTGTTTTCGGATCACCACAGACATGATGGGTCAAATGGCTGCCTTCTGTGCAGTATGATATGTATTCCATTGTACAAAGAGGCAGGGTGAAACAATTCAGATTTCTAGCACAAGATCATGACTTAACCCAAGACAACTACTTTGGATGTTCAATTATAATTTCATGCATGAGAAAGCTCCACATAAAGTAAAGTCTAGTACATGACTAAAACTAAACTCTGCAATCAATACATTTCTACTGAATATAAAGGCAAAGTTGCCGTAGTCCTACTGGCCAAATGGCTGTTCTCTCATTAGAGAGACACAACTGGCGGTGATTTAACTCGTGGATCACCAGGCCTCAGGTGAGGGGAGAGGTTGGTCAATATAATAAAATACAGAATCAGACAAATTTACAGCAGACGGAGTCCATTTGCCCCATCCCGAACTTGAATGCTGGCCAAAAATATCCACCTGGTGTAAACCCATTTCCTAGCTCTTTCAATACTTTGTTTTTATCTCACCTCGTAATATCGTCTTCAGTGTAAATGATGGCATTGAGTGCACATTCAAGTATTACTTGAGTGTGATGATGATTTCTGCCTCCACGAGTTGCTGCTTGAAAGGGTGGTCAAGACAGAAGACCAATATGGTAGCTCAGTGGTTAACACTGATGACTCACACAATGCCAGGGACCAGAGTTCAATTCCAGTCTCGGGTGACTGCCTGTCTGGAGTTTGCATGTTCCCTCCATGAATTTCTGTTTTTCTCCCACAGTCCAAAAATGTACAGGTTAGGTGGATTGGCTCTGCTAAATTATTCGCAACAGCCAGGCATGTTCAGGCTAGATGAGTTTGCCATGGTAAATATGGGGTAGGATAGGGCGCTCTTCAGGCCCGATGGGCCAAATCCTCACTATAAAGGCTTCTATGAGTTCCAAACACCCAACATCTGCCTTCCACTTAGGCTATAACAGCAAAACCTCTTCAACTATCTTTTAATCTTTCCTCTCAAAATTGTTCTTTCTGATCCCTTTCTCTGCATTTTCTGTGGCTCTAACTCTGCAGTCTGTTCTACTACCCTGATGCACATTGTATGGAACAATCTGCCTGTATGGCACACAAGACAACACTTTTCACTGTATTTTGGTATATGTGACAACAAGAAACCGAACTCATTAAAAAAAGTTACTTTAAATCTGTGTTCTGAAGGTGGTCATTGGATTCAAAACGTTAACTCTGCTTTTGTTTCCAGAGCTGCTGTGTTTCTCCTGTTTTTGAATCAGATCTTCAGTATCCTAAAGTTCTTTGATCTACTTTAAATCTGTGGAATTTGTGGGGATGCAGTGGATGCTGGGACAGTGAGTAAATCTGAGGAGTGGGACAGATTTTTAATTGGTAAAGGATTGAAGAATTACGGGAAGAAGGCAGGAAAATTGGGGTGGGGAGCAGATCAGCTGTGATCAACTAGCAGAGCAGACTCAATGGAACAAATGGCCTAATTCTGCTCCTATATCTTATGAACTTAAGAAATTTCTGTCCTTGATATGAATCCCTTTGCTCAAGGAAACAATTATTGCATATTAACTAAACCTCAAGTCTACATAATTTTCAAATTTTACCTCCTTTCCAAAACAAAATCTATCCAATCACTTTTAACAAGTTTTAAAGTGTAATGGCATTTCAATTTTTTTTTCAAAGCAGCAAATAAATAGTATTTGGTTTGTGACAGGTCAGAGATACATTTTGTAAGAGACTGCAAAAATAAAAACTGCAAATGCTGGGATTCAAAGTCGACAGGCAGAAGGTTGGAAGAACAGAGCAAGGCAGGCAATATGAGGAGATGGAGCAATCGACGGTTCAGGTGTAACCGTTCTTCAGGACCGGGGGGTAGGTATTGGGCGAGCTGCAGGGGCAGGGTGAAGCAGGGATAGGTGAAGACAGGGAGACGGTACGAACTGATTAGTGAATGGGAGGAATGAATCCGGTAGATGGGTGGGAGGAGTGGAAGTATGGGAAGAGAGGGTATATGAAATTGGAGAACTCAATGTTGAGTCCTCGAAGCTGTAGGCAGCCGAGGCAGAAGACGAGGTGTTGTTCCTCCAATTTGTGGTTTGGTTTGTTGTGGCAATGGAGGAGGCCAAGGATGGTCATTTGGAAAGGGAGTGGGAAGGTGAATTAAAATGGCCGGTGACTGGGAGGTCTGGTCGGCCTGTGTGGGCTTAGCTGAGATGCTTCTCTAATTTTACGTTTGGTTGCTCCTATGTAAAGGCCACATCGGGAGAACCTGGTGCAGTAAATTAGGTTGGAAGAGAGGCAGCCGAACCTCTATCTCACTTGGAAGAACAGTTTGGGGTTCTGGATGGAGCTGAGAGGGATGGTGTACCGGCAGGTTTTGCATCTTTTTCAGTTGCGGGGAAGGTACCTGGTATCCGGGAGATTGGTGGGGAGAGTGGTGCAAACCAAGGACTGTTGAAGGAAATGGTTCTTGCAGTAGGCAGAGACGGGTGGGGAGGGGAGGGGAAGTTGTTAATGGTGGTGAGGTCTAGTTGGAGTTAGCGGAAGGGTTTAAGGACGATGCATCAGATGCGGAGACTGGTGTAGTGGTAGGTGAGGACAAGGGGAACTCTGTCTTTATTGCATTTGTGGGGAGGTTTAGAGCAGTGGAACAGGGAATGGAAGTCTTGCGGTGGGGGGCTGTCTGGATGACAGAGGGAGGAAAAGCATTTTGTTCGAAATAGGGGGACATCTCGGATGCTTGGGAGTGGAATGTCTCCTTGTCCAAGCAGATGTGGTGGAGGATTGGGAGAACGGGATGGAGTTCTTGTAGGATACTGGGTGGGTGGAGGTGTAATCCATGTACTTACAGGAGTCTGTGGGTTTGTAATAGGGGTTGAGAGTGTAGTGCTGGAAAAGCAAAGGTCAAACAGCATCCGAGGAGCAGGAGAATCGACGTTTTGGACATAAGCCCTCTGTGTGTTTGTAGTAAATGCCCATTTGGAGACTGCTGCCGAAAATAGAAATGGAGTGGTCAAGAAATGGGAGGGACGTATCAGAGATGGACAAGTGAATTTGAGGGCAGGGTGGAAGTTGTGGGGAAAATCGATGAACAGCTCCAGTTCAGCCTGGGTGCAGGATGCTGCACCAATACAGTCAGAGATGTAATGGCGGAAGAGTTGGACACAGTGCCTGTGTAGGTACTGAAGAGGCACTGTTCGACATTGCCAAAAAAGAGCTGGGGTTCATCCAGGTGACTATTGTGACCCGATGGATTTGGAGGAAATGGCAGGAATTTAAGGGAAAGCTATTAAGGGTGAGGACCAGTTCGGCAAGGTGGAGGTGGGGGACTAGGTGAGTCTGTTAGAGAGGAAGAAGCAAAGGGCCATCCTTAAGGGGTATGGACGTGCATAAGGACTGCATGTCCATAGTGAAGATAAAGTGCTGGGTGTTAGGGAATTGGAAGTTACTGAAGAGATGACAGGCATGGTTCATGTTGCAGATGTCAGTGGGAATGCCTGAACGAGGCAGGGGAGAGGGGAATGAGATGGAATCAAGGTAAGACATGATGCTGGCTGGCTTGCTGTGTATTTCCAGCCCCTGACTTGTCCACATCACATTTGTACACAGGTCTTGGATGAATGATGAAAACTGCTCTTACTTGAAATAAGAATCCACAAATTGGACAGGAGGTATGCCCGCGCCACCTTGGGGATATTACTTTTCAAATGGAACTGCTTCGGCTGAAGCCTCGCAGGTCTGACAGCATGTATAGTCGTCATGCGTCCTGGTGCTTACCTTGAGAAAGGGTTGCACTTCGGGAGGTCTATTTTACACGAATAAATATTTGAAACGCATGATTTAAACGACTAGGATAACATTGATCTGATGTGTTTTGATTACGACGGGGCTGCAGCCCCACTCGGCCAGCAGCTTGCGACCACGAATACCTCCAGATCGCAGCATCCCTAATGGGGCGGATATTTTTTTCCACGAGTTTGCAACGTAGGCCAGACCGCTTGAGGGGGAAAAATCCCGTGTCAGCGGTCACGCCATCGTTCAGCGTGAAGATATCAGGAGACACCCACCTCCACCGGCAAAGATAACCACGAGGCGTCAACACACTCACCGGCCCCACCGTCCGGCTCCAGAAACCCGGCTCCGGGACTGTCTGTGCGCCACGAATGAGAAAAGAGGCGGAGATGTAAAAAGCCACGAGTGGGGAAGCCCGCTTTGCGCGTCCCGGTCCAGGTTCCAGCCGCCCACCTACAGCCATCTTTCCGCCCGATTTCCCCCACAGGACGGCAACTGCCGCCTCACCTGTCAAAGACTGACGTCATACACCCTACCTGCCCGGAAGAGGCGGGAGGAAACAACGCCAGGCGGCAACAACTGCGCGTGCGCTAGCTGACTGGCTGCGCTTGTTGACACCGAAGAGCACGCGCAGTATGCCCTTGGGCGACGCGCCTCCGCTGGTGCGTTGACTGAAACATGTCCGCATGCGCGTCTTTGTCACCGGTTGGCTGTCTTTAATTCTTGGTCACGTGGAAACGAACGGCTCGCGATCAACCGTCGAGGGAGGGATGAGTGAGGTTTTCCTTTCGCGGTGCCTTCGCTGGAAAGGAAATAAATGGTTTATTCCCCTCTTCCTCCACTCCGAAAATGATGCAAACGTTTTAACCATGATTTTTCCGACTGAAGAATTCACCAACCTGTCATGTTCCACTTTCCACAGATTGTAACGACTCGCAATTCCCAGCGTTTTCTGTTTGTTTCCTTCAGCTGATATTTTGTTTATTCACTTATGGGAATGTGGGTGAAGGTGGCTAAGACCAGCATTTATTGTCCATCCCTCGTTGCACCAGCAGGGATGGTGAGCTATTCCCTTGAACGACTGCAGTCCATTCGCTGGAGGTACATCCACAATACCATTTGGGAGCGAGTTCCAGGATTTTGACCCAGTGACATTGAAGCAACAGAAATGTATTTCCAGGTCAGGATGGTGAGTGGCTTGGAGGGCAACTTGCATGTGGTGGTGTTCCCACGTATCAACTGCTGTTGTCCTTCTGGATGATAGTGGCCATGCGTTTGGAAAGTGTTGTCCTCACATCCTTGCTGAATTTCTGCAGTGCATCTTGTAGGTAGGACACACTGCTGCTACTGACCATCACTGGTGGAGGGAGTGAATGTTTATGGATGTGGTACCAATCAAGAGGGATGCTTTGACCTGAATGGTGTAAAGTTTCTGTGTTGTTGTTGGAGCTGTGCTCATCCAGGCAGAAGGGAATGTTCCATCACACTCATGGCTTGTGCTTTATAGATGGTGGACACACTTTGGGAAAATCAGGAGATGAATTCCATCAGGATCCTAGTCTCTGACCTGCTCTTGTAGCCACTGTATTTGTATGGCTTAGGGGTCAGTTGTTTGGATGGATGGCCACTTTGTGATTCAGAGTGATGCCAATAGTGTGGGTTCAGTTTCTGCACTGTGAAGGATCTGCCTTCTCAGCCTTGCCCCTTGCATGAGGTGTGACCATTGGGTTAAACAACCATCCACTGTCGTTCGCATGAAAGCACAGTCCTGTGGGTCTGTGGCAACTTTATCTTTTACCTTTTTATTTATAGCTTGTCTAGTTCTGATTGAAGGTAACTCCCAGGATGTTGATAACTGTGGATTCAGTAATGATAATCTAATTGTTTGTCAGGGGTGATGGTTAGATTCTCTCTGAGAGATGATCATTGCCTCACTTATATGATGTGAATATGCCACTTGTCAGCTGTAGCCTGAATATTGTCCAAGTCTAACTGTATATAGACATGGACTACTTAATTATGTGAGAAATAAGTCTAAAGAAGAGTCATTTTGGACTCAAAACGTTAACTCTATTTCTCTCCCACAGACTTGCTGAGTTTCTCTAGCACTTTGGGGTTTTTTTTCCAGCATCCAGTTTTTGCTTTTATTAGCAGGAAGTGAGGAGTCATGAATAGTGCTGAATCTTGTGCAATCATTAGTGAACAACCCCCCTTCTGACTTTATGGTAGAAAGAAGGTCATTGATCAATCAACTGATAATAGTTGAGCAAAGACACAAGTCTCTGAGGAGATGGTTAATAAATGGAAAAGAAAATGCCATAGGTGGCTTGGTAATGGGAGAAAAATGCTTTCAGTTGTGTGTAAGAGAGTATCTGAATAGAATAGAGAAAAATACCTTGAGGAGCACCAGCAGGGATGACTTGGAGCTGAGGTGATTAACTTCCAACAACCATGTCCATCTTCCTCATGTCAGTTAGGACATAAACGAACCCTGGCAGAAAGCAAACTGAATATTACTGAGCAGGCTTCATTCAGAATTTAAACTGGGCAGCTTAAGTGGTATGTGATGAGACTTCAATGGGCACAAACTCTTTCCAGAATCATTAGGAATTTGAAGACATTACACATCTGCAGTGTAAATGATACCCACATTGATGCACTGATAATAGTATAGACGTGTAAGAAAGGCATCAAGGAGTCATGAGGTACTGAACTTTTATAGGTAGCAATTTAATACATGGCATCTACATAGTTAAGTGGGTTAGGTCAAGCATGAATCCATGATTGGTATTGTTTGGAGACCATGTTAGCTTAGTGCAAGGAATTGGGACATGATTGCACGCAGTATGAAAATTAGCTGAAAATGGCAAAACATAATCGGGCTTTTATTTAGGTTGCTGGCAATCATGTTTGAAAATAGAGTTGACACAAAAGTGGCAGGTACCCAGCTTCACAAAACTCTGTCAAATTTCTGGTCAGATATGTAGAATTTACTCCTACAAATCAGGAGGATATGATCAGAAAACCCAGGCTTCTTTAAAAAACTTTTTACATTTTCAAATAGGATTAATTTTTTTTCTGGATCCAATCTAATTTCAAAACTGAAGAAGATTCATACTGGATTTACGATGATAACTCTGTTTCTCTCTCCACAGATGATGCCAGACCTGCTGGATTTCTCCAGCATGTGACGATACTGTGCCTTTAAGAGATGTGTTCTGTTCTGTTTCTCTTGCAGAGGGGTGTTGTCACAGTGGTACCAAAATGTCGTCTTCACCCAGGAAGTTGGTAAACAACTTTGAGTTCTCCCTGATGGTTTTTTTTTAAAGTAAGACAAAAGAATCATGAGTGTGCAGTGTTAGGTTTGCATAAACCCAAAAAGAACTTTAGTTTTGCTTGCAGTTAGCTAGTGGTTTTGCTGTCTGCTGGAGCTGAAAGCTTGAGTTCTCTGCTGCTAGACAGAAGTCTTAGACAGAGGTTTCCTCTCAAATATCAAAACTGGCAGATTGTTTCTTTTTATTGGACTGGAGAGAGACAGCATGTGAGAATAATAACTGTATTGTTCAATTGCCTTTGTCAAGGGTGTGTTATGGAATGCTGCCTATATTGGAACAGTTGATGATTAGTAATTAAATAACACATTATCTTTTTAAGTATTTAAATAAAATTATGCCAATTCTTCTTTTCATTGTATTTTAACTGTGCTGTAAGAATCAAGTATTGATTAAAGCTTAATAGTGAACCAATCGAATCATATCTGGAACAAAGTGCCTCACACTTGCCTTTTTAAAAAAGTTAAGGTCTAGGCTATCTCCATAATATGCTTTGGGGATATTCTCTAGTCTAGTCTCTAACAAGCATTTTCTGTGTTTGCTAGCAATAACTCACTTTGATTACTTAATGATCTGCACAAAAGCTTCATCAAGTTCTAAACTCTTACTTTGTTCATTTTTACATTAATCTACAAAGCCCTGAAGCTTTGGTATAAGAAGAATAGTCAAAGTGTATGGTTTTGTACCATACTGGGCATTTTTTACTTTGAGTTTTAAAAAGAAATTCAACTTGAATTTTTAAGTGAGGACACTGAAGTTTTCAGTAGAATCTGATTGCCAGTAACCAAAGTCAATAGCTCACATTTTCTAAACTATCATGCTTACTACAGAAATTAAATAGTCAGATTTGAAATAATGACCTCTGTTGCTCCTACATTTATTTCCTGCCTTTGTTCCTCAAAGTGTGAAACCTTGGTGGGTTATGGTTCCATATGTGTTGATCACTCTGTCCATTGGCTAAAATATTCCAAAATTTTCTAGATTCTGGAAAGGTTGCAAAAGATTGGAAATATGCTAATAAAATAGCCTTCTTCAAAAAGGGAGCAAGGCAGATACTAGGAAATTATAGACCAGTAAGTTTGGTCATTGGAAAATTGTTGGAATACATCTTTAAAGAAATGACAATGGGACATTTAGAAAGTCAAAACAAAATCCAACAGAGACAGCATGATTTTATGAAGGGTAAGTTATGTTTGACTAATTTGCTAGGTTTCTTTGAAGATGTAACAAGCAAAGATTGTAGTGGGCTCCTGTAGATGTATATCTGAATTTCCAGAAAGCACTTGGTCATGTGCTGCAAAAAAGGTTAATATACAAGGTTAAGCTCACGCATGGTTAGCGGTAATATATTAGCTTGGGTTGAGGATTGTCTAACCAGTGAAAGCAGAGAGTCGAGATAAGAGTCTTTTCCTGTTTTGGCATGCTGTAACATGGAGCTTCATTTAGATAAATTGCATTTTGGAAAAGCAAATCAGAGCAGGACTTATACACTTAATGGTAAGATCCTGGGGAATGTTGCTGAACAGAGACCTTGGAGTACAGGTTCATAGTTCCTTGAAAGTGAAATCACAGATGGATAGGATAGTGAAGAAGGCATTTGGTATGCTTTTCTTTATTGGTCAGAGCAATCAGTGTAGGAATTGGGATGTTATGTTGCGGCTGTACAGACATTTGTTGGGTCACTTTTGGAAATACTGCGTGCAATTCTTCTGGTCTTCTTCCTTTTGGAAGGGTGTTGTGAAACTTGAAAGGGGTCAGAAAAGATTTACAAGGATTTTGCCAGGGTTGGATGATTTGACCTATAGGGAGAGGTTGAATAGGCTGGTGCTGTTTTCCCTGGAGCGTCAGAGGCTGAGGGGTGACCTTATAGAGGTTTATAAAATTATGAGGGGCATGGGTAGGATAAGTAGATGAGGTCTTTTACCTGGGGTGGGGGAGTCCAGAACTCAAGGGCATAGGTTTCGGGTGAGAGGAGAAAGGTCCCTTTTAAATCTAAGGGGCAACTTTTTCATGCAGAGGGTGACGTGTATTTGGAATGAGCTGCCAGAGGAAGTGGTGGAGGCTGGCACAATTGCAGCATTTAAAAGGAATCTGGATGACCATGTGAATAGAAAGGGTTTAGAGGGATACGGGCCAGGTGCTGGCAAACTGGTCTAGATTTATTTAGGATATCTGGCCAACATGGATTAGTTGGACTGAAGGGTCTGTCTCCATGCTGTACATCTCTACGACTCTGACTCTAATGGGGTGCCATAGGATTTGGTCACTTGAGATAGAATGTACTATCGACAAATTTGCAGATTGCACTAAAATAAGTAAATTGCAATAAAGAAGTAAGAAAATTACAACTGGATATGGATAGGCTAGGTGAATTGGCCAAAATTAGGCAGATGGAGTTGAACATGGATAAATGTGAGGTTTTATTCATTTTAGTCAGAAGAGTATAATGCAACTTGTTATCTAAATGGAGAGGAATTTCAAAAGGTTTCAGAGTAGGGAGATCTGGGTGTCCTTGTGCATGTCCTGAATAAAGTTAATGGAGACAAAAAAAAACTGCAGATGCTGGAATCCAAGGTAGACAAGCAAGAGGCTGGAAGAACACAGCAAGCCAGGCAGCATCAGGAAATGGAGAAGTCAACGTTTCTGATGTAACCCTTCTTTAGTCCTGTTAACTTCCCCATCTCCTGATGCTACCTGGCTTGGCGTGTTCTTCCAGCATAAAGTTAGTATGCAGGTACAACAAGTAATAAGTAGGCAAATGGAAATTTGGGATTTATTGCTAAGGAAGGAGTACAAAAATAGGTAAATGTTTTTGATATTGTGCAAGGCTTTTGTGAGGCTGCATCTGGTGTACAGTTTTGGTCCCTTTAATTGAGGAACAATGTGTTGAAGACAGTTACGGTTCACTGGATTAATTTCAAGGATGGAAGGATTGAATCACCTGATGAAGGAGCGCGCTCCGAAAGCTAGTGTGCTTCCAATTCAACCTGTTGGACTATAACCTGGTGTTGTGTGATTTTTAACGTATGAGGAGTTTACACCTATACTCACATTTAAAAGGATAAGGAGACTTAATTGAGGTATATAAGATATAAGACTGTCTTGGGGCGGCACAGTGGCTCAGTGGTTTGTACTGCTGCCTCACAGCGCCAGAGACCCGGGTTCGAATCCAGCCTCAAGTGACTGTGTGGAGTTTGCACATTCTCCCGGTGTCTGCATGTGTTTCCTCTGGCTTCCTCCCACAGTCCAAAGATGTGCAGATTAGGTGAATTGGCCATGCTAAGTTGCCCATCATGTCCAGGGATATGTAGGTTAGGTGCATTAGTCATGGGACAAAATGTAGAGTAATAGGGTAGGGGAATGTGTCTGAGTGGGATACTCTTCGGAGGGTCTGTGTGGACTTGTTGGGCTAAATGGCCTGTTTCTACACTAGCAATTCTATGACAATGTAGATGTTTCCCTTTGTGCAGCATTCTAGAATGACAGTTCATAGTTTTAGGCAAAGGAGTGATATATTTGAAACAAATAAGGAGGAATTACTTCTCAAAGGATCACAAATCTGTCGAACTCATTACCCTAGGGTTGGTGTATGCTGGTACCCTGAATAAACTTATGGACAAGGTTGATTTTTAATGAGTAATGGGTTGAAGGGTAATGGGGAAGAGGCAAAAGAAGTGAGTTGAGACCATGATGAGATCAGCCATGATCGTATTAAATGAAGGAGTGGGCTTGAGGAGCTGAATTGCCTACTTCTGCTCTTAGTTCTTCTGTTCTTAAAATGATCCGTTATTCATGTAGTGTCCTTGAGAGTCGGTATTGGCAAATTATTTGTCCAGAAGGGGGCATCAGGGGCCAAGCATAATCCTATTCTGATTTGATGATTAGCCATAATCGCAAAAATTCAGAGAATGCATAATAGCTGTTATTTTCATCTCTAAACCATCAGAACTCTCTTCTCTTGACACAGATCCTGTGACAAGAGCTTGCACAGAGAATCTTTTCAATGGATTGGCTGCAGTCCTGCAGCTCACACAGTTCTGGCTGATCAGGAATCTCTCCCATTCTTAGCACTTGCTATAGGTGTATTGGAAGGATTTGCAGATCTTTGGCCAGAATACAAATGTTCTCTGCTCAGCCACCAAATTCTGCAATGGGACTCTAACCTACCCTCTGATTCAAAGGCAGGGACTGACCCACTGTGTCACAAGATCTCTTTACCACCAAAACTAAGCCAGCTAAAGTGCAAGACACCAGTTTGAAATCAAAATTGTAATCAATTGTATACATTACAAAGAAAGGAATAATTCATTTATATCATACCTTTTGTCAAACTAAAAAGTTTGTGTGAGTGAAATACTTTTCATTGCCATTTAACCCTGCAAGTTGAAATAACTGACATTGCTAAGTTCCTATATTCATAAATTAAGTGAGTTTCAAGATAAAATAATTTTGAAACTGAAAAGAGAAATGTAGATATTTTGTCCTGACTGCTGGTTCACTACCTCTCCTGCGCACTGACTCTTCAACATCCTACTCTCCTGTTCTTCAACCCTCCAGTTTGCCACCTCTCCAGTTCCCCAGCTGTCTGGTTTGCTGCATTTCCCACTCCATGACCCTTCAGTTAACCACTATTCCTGCCTTCTGACCTTTCAAGTTGCCACCAATCGTGCTTGCCAATCCTCCCTCTTCTTGACCCTCCATCACATCAAACTATCCTCATGCTGACCATCTCTTGCCAAGCATCCATCTTCTAATCTTTCCCACTCATTGCTTCATTTTCCTGAATGGTCATTGTGAGTTTGGACTCACAAGGTGAGCACGAGAGGCAGGAAGAGCAGCTTAGCATTTCAGATTTGCAGAGGCAAGCTGTGAAGTGGAGAAAGACAAGAGAGCAGGTGAGTGAGTCGAAACGTGAATAGTAACTGGGAAAATAGATGAGAGGAAATGTCTGTGAGCAGAAATATCAATAGCAGCTGGGAAGGTCAATGAAAGGTAAGGTCAGCAGTGCTTAGGAGAGGGAGGGTCAGAGGAAGGGATGAGGGTCAATGGAAGGAAAGGTCAGCAGTGAACATGAGTCAATGAGAGGGAGGTTGAGCAGCAAGGGTTTGTAAGAGGGAAGGTCAGTGAGAGGGAGCAATAACCAAGAGAGTAAGGGAGTGGGGGACACCACTCTAAATGGCATAGATCATGTCTCACAATCCTACATTGTGAGGATGTAGTGCAAAACAATCTTAAAACTGCTGATACTAAACGTGAATACGGGCCCTGTTGAATGATGTTAATGTGGAACTATTTAAAATGGGAGTTACTATATCACCATTACATAACATATTCAAAATATAGGATTCAAATTTAATTAGTGTTTATCAAGGAAAATCTATCAATATGTAATCTCTTCACTGTAGGCCTTCTCAAGGGCCTTATGAGGGTTTGCTCTCTTGACAATGCCTGAGACTTTGTTTTTAATTCATGAGATACGAACTTTTACATGACCAACCTCAACGCCTCTACTGTCCCTATCACAATCTGCACAAGTTTTACATAATGTAACCCTTTGCCAATTGTCAAAGAATTCAGACAACCAAGTTTTGAACTAACAATTATTAGTTAGCTTCAGAATCACAGCCGCATTTACTAATTATTTACATAATGAATGTTTATGTTTTTTTGAAATAATTGTTACAGAAGCATTTCAGTTACATCACATCAATACAATATTAACTGCTTGTTGATTTAGTACAGCTCAGAGCATTGATATTATTTTAGATCAAACTTTTGATTGTTGGCAAGTTAACAGCACTAAAGAATTAGTCAAATGGATCTGACTGGGATGCAAAGAAACCACTGGATTCCATCTCCATTACAAGCGATCTCTTTTTCTCTCAAATTTTGAAACTGTATATTAATCTGCCTCTTCGCGTCCTTTCCTTCCCTGGCCCTCTAGGCCACACTTTCCACAAGGCTCCCTTGGCCTAAACCCATCATGTCTAGCTTTTCTCCTTCTTTCATTCATGCCATCTCTGAACTCACTTTGTGCATGAATCTGTCAAATATTCCTACTGTTAGTTGCTAACACCCAAACATTGTTCACTCCAGCCCTGAGTGCTAGTTAAGTTTGTTCACCGTTTCTTCTGCACAGGTGACACGCCATTTACGATCATCACCATTCCTAAAACCTCTACTTCTACACATCTATTCTTGCGAGTTACCACTCCAAATCTCACTTGAATGTGTTGTCACCTCCCAAAGAGGAAAGACTGAGACATTTGGGGCTGTTTTCATTAGAGAAAATAAGGTTTAGGGGTGACTTGATTGAGGTGTACAAGATGATTAGGGGGTTAGATAGGGTTGACAGTGTGAACCTTTTCCCGCGTATGGAGTCGGGTATTACAAGGGGGCATAGCTTTAAATTAAGGGGGGTAGATATAGGACTGAAGTTAGGGGTAGGTTCTTCACTCAGCGAGTCGTAAGTTCATGGAATGCCCTGCCAGTAGCAGTGGTGGACTCTCCCTCTTTATGGGCATTTAAGCGGGCATTGGATAGGTATATGGAGGATAGTGGGTTAGTATAGGCTAGGTGGGCTTGGATCGGCGCAACATCGAGGGCCAAAGGGCCTGTACTGCGCTGTATTCTTCTATGTTCTATGTTCTATGTTTGTCCCCTGCAATGGAACTGAAATGATCCTTATCAAAGACACAAATTACATCTATGTAACAATGTTGAATCATCCCTCTTCAGTCATGTTGACCCGTCTGCAGACTTTGACACTGTTGATAAGACGATCCTCCTCTGATGCTTCTCCTTTATTGTTCTGTTGGTTGGTACTGCCATTGACTGGTTCCATTTTTACCTATTTAGTAGTAAACAGCTAATCGCATTCAATACCTTCTCATCCTGTTCCTGCACCCTTGCATCTGGAGTATTCTTATCCCCTTCCTATTTCTCATCTACATTCTACTCCTTGGTAATGTCATCTGAAAGTCAAAAAGTGTGGTGCTGGAAAAGTGCAGCAAGTCAGGCAACATCCGAGCAGCAGGAAAGTCAACATTTTGGGCATAAGCTCTTCATCAGGAATGAGCTCCTCGAATGCTTCCTGACCTGCTGTGCTTTTCCAGTGCCACACTTTTTGACTCTGATCTCCAGCATCTGCATCCTCACTTTCTCCCAATATCATCAAAAAACATGGTATTGTGTACATGTATTCGGAGACGAAGCGTAGTGCCAGATTTGCCAAGCTAGACAACCAGCATATATCACCAGTATCTCTATATTTAGACAATACTTTGAGCAATGAAAACATCTCACAGTTATAGATAATTTGATTAACAAAAAGTTGCTAACACATAAAATATTCAAATTTGATATTATCTGAAGATTTTATCAAGGACTTCTAGGAATATCAAAATGTTAAGCAAGAATCCAATGATCACTGATGACCAGTGATTACTCATAGGATTGAGGAAATGATATTCAACTGTCAAATTTTTACGTGTCATGACCCACTGGAGTATTGCACTGGAAATCAAACCCCACTCGCCCCAGAATCACCACAAATATGAAAATTTAATGAAACTAACAAAAATCCAATTTTGTTTCTGACTGTTAGCCAGGATAAGAGCAAACCATGCCAATTTTTTTTAACAAAAATATTTATTGAAACACTCATCTTTAATAAGAGCATGATTTCTGTGTGCATCTTGGAAATCACATTTCTAATCCAAATCCAAAATTAGATGGGTTGGTTTCATACACTTTCCAAATTTTTAATCTCATCTGCACAGCAATGATCAGTCTGTAGCTCAGTAGATACATGGTTAAACCCAAGACTTTGTGGTTTTAGAATTATTTCTTCCAAAACCTGCAAATGTAGTTTTTCCTGATTGTTTCATCACCATAGCAAAAATGATTATCTCCAGCGTGGTTGTTGATGGGGAGAAGACTGTTGAAGAATGTAACTTTGATTGTTGTACTACCGTAGAAGGTTATCATTGAGTGAGACAGTGTGCATAATCCAAAAAGAAATGACTACCTTCAAGCAAGGGAATGATCAATTCTTCATCCAGGGAAAGAGTATAGATCCAAGACCAAAAACAATGAAAAACTGTTGTTGAGGAAAGGGAATGGTTTAGATACTGTTTGGTGGAAACTAACAGAAAATATGAAGTGGAATCAGAGAACCTTCATATCCTTGAAAAAGACACCAAATACAAACACAGACACACTGCTCTGACCTTGAAGAAGAACAGAGGCCAGAAAAAGCTCAACAAATACTCAAGAAATGTACGTTAAGAGATAGGAAGTACAAAAAATTATCAATCTCATAAACAAAAGCCAAGAAAACAGATTAAAATGATTGAAAAATACAATAGCAATAATAATGTATTAGAAAATAATAAATTAAGATTCAAAATTCCATTCAAAGAATGTTGATATCATTGGCTGGGCCAGCATTTTATGCCTATTCCCATTTTGTCTTGAGAAGGTAGTGGTCAGCTGCTTTTTTGAACTACTGCAGTCCATTTGGTGTATACACGTTCACAATGTTGTAAAGGAGGGAATCAAGATTTTGGTCTAGTGACACTGAAGGAATGGTGATACATTTCTAAGTCAAATGATCAGTGCCTTGGAGACAAACAAGCAGGACTTGCCCTTTGTGTAATGAAATTTCCAGCAGCAGGTAGGGTTGATGAAAGAGGTTTGCTGCAGTAGTTGAATGGATCTCTTTGGGTAAAAAGGGAGTGGTTTGGGGGAAGGAGGCCTCATTGGAACAGCAAGCAGATTTTTGGTTAAATGTTCACAATGAGGGTGTTGCTGGCTAGGCCAGCATTTATTACCCATCCCTAATTGCACAGAAGGTAGTTAAAAGCCACATTGCTGTGGGTTTGGAGTCACAGGTAAGGATGGCAGTTTCCTTCTCTGGAGGATAGGAATGAATCAAATGTTTTTTTCCAACAATGAGCAATGGATTCATGGTCACTAATAGACTGTCAATTCCAGATTTTTAATTTGAAGTTGAATTCAAATTCTACCATGAGATAGTGAGGTCTGCAGATGCTGGAGATCAGAGTTGACAGGCTGTTGCTGGAAAAGACAGCAGGTCAGGCAGCATCCGAGGAGCTGGAAAATTGACATTTTGGGCCAGATCCCTTCATCAGGAATGAGGCTGAGAGTCTTGGCGGTGGAGAGATAGTGGGAGTGGAGTGGAGCTGGGGAGAAGTTACCTCAGAGTGCAATAGGTGGATGGAGATGGGGGTAAAGGTGATAGGTCGGAAAGGAAGATTGACGGGTGGGACAGGTCATGAGGGCAGTGCTGAGCTGGAAACTGGTAAAGTCCATATTGATACCCTGAGGTTGAAGGGTTCCGAGGTGGCAGATAAAGCGTTCTTCCTCCAGGCATTGGGTGGTGAGGGAGTGGCAATGGAGGAGGCACAGGACCTGCATGTCCTCGGCAGAGTGGGAGAGGAAGTTGAAATGTTCAGCACGGGGCGGTGGGGTTGGTTGGTTGGTGCGGGTGTCCCGGAGATTAGATTCCCTACAGTGTGGAAACAGGCCCTTCAGCCCAACCAGTCCACACCAACCCTCCGCAGAGTAACCCACCCAGTCCCATTCCTGAAGAAGGGCTTATGCCCGAAACGTCGATTCTCCTGTTCCCTGGATGCTGCCTGATCTGCTGCGCTTTTCCAGCAACACATTTTCAGCTCTGATCTCCAGCATCTGCAGACCTCACTTTCTCCACCCAGTCCCATTTCCTTCTGACTAATGCACCTAACACCATGGGCAATTTAGCATGGCCAATTCACCTGACCTGCACATCTTTGGATTGTGGGAGGAAACCGGAGCACCTGGAGGAAACCGACACAGACACGGGGCGAATGTGCAAACTCCACACAGTTGCCTGAGGCTGGAATCGAACCTGGGACCCTGGTGCTGTGAGGCAGCAGTGCTAACCACTGAGCCACCGTGCCGTCCAGGTGTTGTCTACCATGGCAGAACTTGGACCCAGGTTCCCAGAACATTAACTGAGTCTCTAAGTTAACAAGCTGGCAATAATACCACTCGGCCATCACTCCTCTTCAGATAAGGGATTCCTCAACTCAAAGTAAACCAATTACTTCATTCCACTTAAGTACTTCTTTGTTTAACCTTACTTTCCCTTCATGTCTGTGATGCCAGTCGAATAAAGAACTCCTGTTTTATGATCTTTGGCCTTCCATGTTTTCATTTCTCAAGCTACAGTGGGTTTGGAAGGTACTGTCTAAGGAGCCTTAGTGAAGATGGATGTACTACTGCTACAGTTTGTCCTGGATGCTGTCAAGATTTTTGAATGTTGAAGCTGCTCTGATCCAGGAAAGTGGGGAAGTAATCATAAGTACCTCAGCTCCACAGTTCGTATGAATTATTTTAGAGTTCCAGGAACTACAAAACATAACATATGTAAATACATCCAGATTCCACTAAATATAAACATTTCTCAGGTCTCTCACCAATCGAGATCATGATTTGAAGGTAACAGTATTGGTCTGGGGTGGACAAAGTTATAAATTACACAAGACCAAGTTATAGTCCAACAGGTTTATTTGGAATCAATGGCTTTTAAAGCGCTGCTTCTTCAGGTGGTTGTGGAGCAGAATCATAATACACAGACTTTTTAACAACAGGATTACAGTGTCATGGAAGGTAATATTAAATAAAGTTAGTTTTATGTCTTTCATCTTTTAGAATGATCATGTTAATTTCAAGAAGTATTCTATTTTATTTATCTTCATAAGAACATAACATATAGAAGCAGGACATTCAGCTCAACAGAGGAGAAAGTGACGACTACAGATTCTGGAGATCAGAGGCAAAAGGTGTGGTGTTGGAAAAGTACAGCAGGTTTTCCTTCAAATCCTCTCACTTCCTACAGACCAGAGGGTAGCCATGGGCCCAGCTATACCTGCCTCTTCGTAGGATACGTAGAACAGTCCACCTTCTGTAGTAACACTGGTACTATCCCCCACCTTTTCCTCCATTACATTGAGGACTATATTGGCACCATCTTGTACTCCCACAATGAGGTTGAACAGTTCATCAACTTCACCCAACCATCCACCTCGACCTCAAATTCATATAGACCATCTCTGACATCTCCCTCCCCTTCCAGGACCTCTCCATCTCTGGCAACCAACTCAACATGGACATCTATTTCAAACCCACCAATTCCCACAGCGACCTTGATTACACCTCCTCCCAACTCCTCTGCTGTAAAAATGTGATCCCTTACTCCCAATTCCTCCACCTCCGGCATATCTGCTCCCAGGAGGAGTGATACCACTCCAGGACATCCCAGATGTCCCCCTATTTCAAGGACTACAATTTTCCCTCCCACATGATCAACAATGTCCGTCAGTGCATCTCCTCCACCTCTTACACCTCCACCCTCAAATCCCACACCCCGAAGATAGCACCCCCAGTCCTCACCTTCCACCCCATGACTCTATCCAAAGTCTATCCAAACTAGACTTAATTATGCTGTTCTGAATATACACAACAGTCCCAATAAACAAACCCCCTTAAAAAACTGTAAAAATGGAACAAATGCTTACTGGTTGAATTTAGACGGGCAGAAGGAGAGAGTCTAGCAACCTGTTTCCACACAGTTCACTGTTGAGCTCCTAACTAGTTCTGGACAGAACTGACCACTCCCCTTTCATTATACAGGTCACGTCTAAAACATGACCACTTTGGCCTGAAGTCTCACCTGTTTACATATAAACAAAAGGCTAGTCACCTTGGAGCTAGAAACTGGTTTACAACCCCACTGAAAGAAAACCAAGGACACAGTATCCTTGAGAAAAGGAACAGCTTTTAGAAAGAAGGGATCAGCTTTGTGATCAAAATCATTAATATCGATAGTATATGAGGCCCTACAACCAATCCTTCTGGCAATCCACGAGTTAAATTTTTCCAAGCTGAAAAACACTTACTAATCTTTGCCGTCTGTCTTTAATGTGCTAACCAAACCTTGATCCATCATAATACATTAACTCCTGCAATACCAAGAGCTATTAACTCCTGTACAACCTTTAATGTGGCACCATATTGAATGCCTTCTGGAAATCCAAATATACTATATTCCCCATTATTAACTGTCCATTAACTTCCCCATTAAATGCCAAAGATCTAGAAAAATTGTCAAACATTATTTCTTTTTCACAAAATTATGTTGATTCTGATTGTATTAAGCTTTTCTAAATGACCTGCTATGAATAAGAGACTCTAGCATTTTTCCAACAACAGATATTAGGCAGTGGTTTTCTCATATTCTGACAGTTGCTGACTTTTCTTCCTTTTGTTTTGAGTGTGTTTGTTGAATATAGAAACCTCCAATCTCCCATCAGAGCTTTCACAATTTCCATTCTTATTTTCTTCTGCAATCTAGGATGCACATGTTGCCAAGCTTTCAAATACCAGCTCTTTAGTAAAGAAACTGGTTCGGATAAAATGGTCTCCTGGAAATTTCTCCCCTCCCCTCCCCTCTGACTCCATCCAATCCCCAACCCCACCTCTTCTCGGGTATTCACATAACCTTCTAAGCTTCTGTTGTCCAATGCTGAATGTTGTGTACCTAACAAAGATTTCAGCTTTATCCCTCTGTGTCCCCACCTTCATGAATTTCAAGCACGACACGATGTCAAACTCGTTCATTGTCTTTGTTTCCGTGCCCATTTCTTTTGACAAGAGTCCTCTCCCTGTCCCATAGACCCCTTCAGCCAGTTCCAACACTCCATCCACCTGGACCCCTCCCTCTGGCTTTTTACCTGCACATGATCTGTTCATTGAGATCTGTTGATGTGACATTGTTTGGCTCAATTTCTCTACCCACCTCACCTAATCCAACCTATTTCCCTTTGAACTGACTGCATTCCGTGTGCTTAGATCCAGCCCTGACTTTGTTGTTAAGCCTGCCAATAAGGGTGCTGCTGTTGTAATCTGGCATACTGACTTCTACATTACAGAGGCTAAGCCTGGATACCTCTTCCTACCTTCCCCTGAACCATGAACCCAACATGGCACATCAGGTCATTGTATCAGCTACAGTCACTGAACTTCATTTCACTGGTGATCTCCCCTAACTGCCTCCAAGCTAATAGACCCACAGCCCTGCACAGTTTGCTTCTATCTCCTTTCAAAAACCCACAAGCAAGACTGCCTGTGTCGACCCATTTTTTCAGCCTGCTCCAGCCCTAGATCTCTTCCTTCAGTCTTTTCTCTGCTGGTCCAGTCCCTGCTTATTACATCTGCGATTGTTCTGATGCTTTTCATCAGTTTCAGAATTTCCACTTAGCAGGTTTCAGCTGCCTCCTCTTTACTATGGACGTGCAATCCCTTTACATGTCCATCTCCCACCAGAATGGTCTCAGGGCTCTCTGCTTCTTCCTGGAGCAAAGGCCTGAATCATCCCCACCCACCACTACCCTCCTCTGCTTGGCCAAGCTCATCCTCACCCTCAACAGCTTGTCTTTTAACTACTCTCATTTTCTTCAGGTCAGATGGGTCGCAATGGGTTCTCGCATGGGCCCCAGTTATGCCTGTTTCTTCGTTGGGTACGTAGAACATTCCTTGTTCCAGTCTTATCCTGGCCCCCACCCACAGCTCTTTTTCCAACATCTCAATGATATCATCGGTGCCGCCTCCCTCTCTCGTCCGGAATCGGAAAAGTTCATCGATTTCACTTCCAAATTCCACCCCGCCCTCACTTTCACGTGGTCTATCTCTGACTTCTCTCTTCCCTTCCTTATCATCTCGGTTTCCATTTCTGGGGATAGATTGGCCACTAGTATCCATTATAAACCCACTGACTCCCACAGTTCCCGGACTATACATCCTCGCACCCTGTATCCTGTAAAGATTCCATTCCAGTCTCCCAGTTCCTCTTCTCTGTCGCGTATGTTCCGATGAGGCCAACTTTGACAAGGAAGTCTCTGAAATGTCCACCTTCGACCACAAACAAGGGTTCCCCATCACTGTTGTCGACAGGGTCCTCAACTGGGTCTGATCCATCTCCCATACTTCCGTCCTCACCCCATTCTTCCCTCCCGCAACAGTAATAGGTTCTCCTTTTCTTACGAACCATCCAACCAACATCCATGTCTAGAACATCATCAGCCACCATTTCTACCAACTCCAACAAGGTGCCACCACCATTCATGTATCTCCCCCCACCCCCCCGGGACCGTTCCCTCCAGGACACCCTGGTCCACTCTTCTTTCATCCCAAAACCTACCCACTGCCCCACAGCACACACCGCTGCAACTGCAGAAAGTGTAACACCTGTCCATTTACCTCCTCCCTCCACAGTGTCGAGGGGCCCAAGTACACCTACCAGATGAAACAGCACTTAGCGAATTTTGAGATTTGTAGCTCAGGTTGATGTAAGTTAGCTTGCTGAACTGGAAGATTTGTTTTCAGAAGTTTCGTCACCATGACTAAATAACATTGTCAATGAGCATCTCCGGTGAAGTATCTAAGGAATCCTTTCGGTTCATTAGTTGCTGTTTAAGTGTGTTGGTAGGTTTGTGGGCTACCATGATGCCATTAGATACTACCAGCAAAACTAATGTCATTTACAAAGTACCATGCAAAAAATATAAAAAACACTGCATTGGACAAACAAGCAGGAAACTTGCCACCAGGACACGTGAACACCAACTAGCCACCAAAAGGCATGACCCACTATCACTAGTTTCTATACATACAGACAAAGAAGAACACCACTTTGACTGGGACCATACACACATCCTAGGACAGGCGAAACAAAGACACACATGAAAATTCCCAGAGGCATGGCATTCTAACCAGAACTCCATCAATAAACACATTGACTTAGATACCTTCCCTTGAGAAAAAGAACTGGAAATGACATCACCCACACAAAGAAACCAAGACCTATAAATAGAGAGGCGGGGCATACCACTAGCACTTCACCAGAGACTTTCACTGATGATGTTACCTTGTCATGGTGATGAAATGTCTGAAAACAAACCTTCCAGTTCAGCGAGCTAACTTACATACTTATGAAATAGCACTTTATCTTCACTTCTCAAAATCTAGTTTACTGTATTCGCTGCTCAAATGTGGTCTCCTCTACACTGGGGAAATGAAGCATAAACTGGGTGATCGCTTCACAGAACATCTATGTTCTGTCTGCAAAAAATATCCTGAGCTTCCACTTGCCCGCCATTTTAACACACCACCCTGTTCCCTTACCAACATTTCTGTCTCAGGCTTGCTGCAGTCCTGCAGCGAAGCTCAACACGAGTTTTCTGCTTGGGGATCCTGCAGCCTTCCAGACTCAATATCGAGTTTAATAACTTGAGGACCTGAATCTCCTCTATCCTAGACCCCTACCACACAAACCAGAGCCTTGTTATCACATAGTCTGCCATTACACACAACTACCTGATGAAGGAGCGGCGCTCCGAAAGCTAGTGCTTCCAATTAAACCTGTTGGACTATAACCTGGTGTTGTGTGATTTTTAACTTTGTACACCCTAGTCCAACACCGGCATCTCCAAATCATGACACTATCCATTGTTAGCCATTAACAATCTCAATTAACAGCTATTCACCCTCCCAGCCAGATGGTTATTGACTCCTTTGTCTGTCCAAGTGTTCTTCTATCTCTTTAGGCTCTATCCATACTTATCATTTACTCCTTACCCCACCCCCAACCTATCTTCTGCATATAAACCAATATTTTCCTAGCTATCATCAGTTTTGAAGGTTACCAGACCTGAAACTTTGATTTCTCTTCACAGATGCTGCCAGACCTGTTGAGCTTTTCCAGCAACTTATGTTTTTGGTTCTGATTTATGGTATCTGCAGTTCTTTCCGTTTTTATTTAGAATAAAGTTAATGTTATTTTTTTTCCTTTGTCATTGGCAGTGTCTTTAGTGAAGACAGATGCACTCATTCAGGATGTCAGTCATGTTCTCTGCCACTACAAAAGATCTCCTTTCTGATCTCTATTAGCCCTGCCTATGCATTGTCTCCTTTTCACTATTTATAAAAGATCTTTATGTTTCCCTTTTGTTACATGCTAATCTAATCTTAGACAATCTCATTTCCCTCTTATTTTTACTTTTCCTCTGTGCTTTCTTTGTACTGGGACAAGAAATTCATGACGTGAACAGAGACAGATTCAAGTTTACAAGAAGTAAACAATGGGAGTCTTTTTGTATTCTAAATGTACTATATTACCATGAGACTGCATATGTTTATATGCCATTTTCTACTTGTTCTCAATCTGCTTCACTCGTAAATTGATTTATTTGTTGGAGAAAACAAAGACATTGAACCTGTCAGCATTGTCTATGTTTGATAATACTCATAAAAAAGCATATTTTTACCAGTGATCAAAGTTAAAAATCACACAACATCAGGTTATAGTCCAACAGGTTTAATTGGAAGCACTAGCTTTCAGAGTGCCGCTCCTTCATCAGGTGGTTGTGGAGGTTAAGATCATGCTCACAGAATTTATAGCCAAAGGAGTCCAGTGTCGTGAAGATGTGGTCCAGGAAAGAATCAGGTTAATGATTTGCTGGTTTCTGTTCTTTGATATGTAAATCCCAGAACTTCTTTTAAATTACATTGTCAAGATAACTCAGCTTTTTAAACAATAGGTGTGAAGTCTGTCTGTCTGTGTCCCAATACTATGTCAGACTGACAAACAAACTCTCTTTATAGTTTTATAGAGTTTTATATGGATTCATGCAGTAAAATAAAATGTAATTCTGCAAAAACAAATTCATCTCCTAAGCTTATATGTATGCGCATGTAGGGCGACAGATTGAGTGTGTATGTGACTGTGTGTGGGTGTGAGTGCTCATGATAGAGTGTGTATGTACATATTTGTGTGTGTAAGCTTTGTTAAATGTGTGTGTTAGTGTAATGAGGTATCTGTGAGAGGATGCGTGTGTCAGTGTGAGTGCGGGGGGTGTATGTGTGTGCGCATGAGTGTGTGTGTGTGTGTTTGTATAGCGCAGTGGGATCACCTGTAGTGTGACATGAATCCAAGGTCCTGGTTGAGGTCATTCCCATGGGTACCAAACTTTGCTATCAGCCTCTGCTCAGCCACTCTGCATTGTTTCTAGTGTCAAAGTTTGCCTTGGAGGATGGTCACCCGATGGTCTGAGGCCGAATGGGAGGGAACACTCCTGTCTGGTGATTGTTGTGCGGTGTCCATTCATCCATTGTCGTAGCGTCTGCTCGGTCTTGCCAATGTACCATGTCTCAGGGCATCCTTGCCTGCAGCATATGAGATAGACCACGTTGGCTAAGTCACATAAGTATTCACCGCATACATGGTGGGATGTTTCACCGCATGTAGTGGTGTTACCTGTGTCGATACTCTGACACGTCTTGCAACGGCTGCTGTGGCAGGGTTGTATGGTGTTATTGTCCCGAAGGCTGGGCAGTTTGCTATGAATCATGATCTGTTTAGTTTGGTGATTGTTTAAAGAGGAGGAGGCATGGGGAACATCTTGGCGAGGTGCTCATCTTCATTGATATTGTGTTGCAGGCTGCGAAGAACATATCGTGATCTTTCGGCTCCCGGGAAGTACTGGACCATGAAGGGTAACCTGTCTGTTGCAGCCTGTGTCTGTCTCCTGAGGAAGTCATTACAGTTTCTCACTGTGGCATGTCAGAATTGGCGGTCGATGAGTTGAGCATTGTACCCTGTTCTTATGAGGGCATCCTTGAGCGCTTTCAATTGCCCGTCATGTTCCTCCTCATCCAACCAGATCCTGTGTATGCGGAGGGCTTGTCCGTAGGGGATAGCTGTTTTAATGTGTTTCATGTGGAAGCTATAGAAGTGCAGCATTGTGAGGTTATCTGTGTGTCTGCGGTAGAGTGAGGCACTGAGGTGCCCATCCTTGATGGAGATGCATATATCCAAGAATGAGACAGATACTAAAGTGTAGTCCATTTTAATTCTGATGGTGGGTTGAAACTCATTGACGTCACTGTTTAGTTGTTTCAGTGACTCCTCACCATGGGTCCAGAGGAAGAAAATGTTGTCAATATAGTGTATAGTGTTGGTTGGAGGTCCTGTGCAGAAAAGAAGTCTTGTTCGAACTTGAAGATGTTGGCATATTAGGGTGCAAATTTGGTGCCCATGACCGTTTCATGTGTCTGGATGAAGAACTGGTTGTCAAAGATGAAAACGTTGTAGTTGAGGATGAAGCGGATGAGTTGTAGGTTGGTGCTCGGAGATTGGCAGTTGTTGGTATTGAGTACTGAGGCTGTTGTCCTGATGCCATCATCATGGGGAATGCTGGTATAGAGTGCTGAAAAGTCCATTGTGAGGAGGAATGTTCCTGGTTCATCTAGTCTGTGAGAAATCTGTAGTGTCGCACCAAAAGCTGGGGGTCCCCTGTACAATGGGTTACAAGATGCTTTCGACATAGCCAGAGAGATTCTCACACAGGGTCCCATTGTCTGAAACAATGGGACATCCAAGTGTGTTTGCTTCAGAAGGCAGCAGAAGTCACCTATGCAAGTAATACGAGGGATGAAGGCATGTAGGGAACTGTGAAGGACTGGGTCAAAAGTCCTGATCAATGTTTTTAGTTCACAGGTGTGCTCTATGGTTGGATCGGCTGGTAGTTGCCTGTAGTGTTCCTGGTTGTTTACTTTTTGATATATTTCCTTGCAGTAGTCTGATCTATTCTGAATGATGATGGCTCCTCCTTATCTGCTGGTTTGATGATAATGGAGAAAGTGAGGACCGCAGATGCCGGAGATCAGAGCTTAAAAATGTGTTGCTGGAAAAGCGCAGCAGGTCAGGCAGCATCAAAGGAACAGGAGAATCGACGTTTCGGGTGAAGAGCGCCTCATCTTCCACCTAGGAACCCTCCAACCACAAGGGATGAATGCAGATTTCTCCAGCTTTCTCATTTCCCCTCCCCCCATCTTTTCTCAGTCCCAACCCTCAGACTCAGCATCGCCTTCTTGACCTGCAATCTTCTTCCCGACCTCTCCGCCCCCACCCCCTCTCCGGCCTATCACCCTCACCTTAACCTCCTTCCACTTATCATATTCCCAATGCCCCTCCCCCAAGTCCCTCCTCCCTACCTTTTATCTTAGCCTGCTTGGAACACCCTCCTCATTCCTGAAGAAGGGCTTATGCCCGAAACGTCAATTCTCCTGTTCCTTTGATGCTGCCTGACTGCTGTGCTTTTCCAGCAACACATTTTTAAGGTTTGATGACAATGTTGCAATTGGTCTTGAGAGTGTGGATGGCATCGTGTTATGAGCAGGTGATGTTTTAATTTACCTTGTGGGTATGGCTGATGAACCTGGCATTCACATATTTCCTGACGGTTTCAGCATACATATCAAGCCCAGGGCAGAGCCCTTCCGGTGGGGTCCAAGTCGACCCCTTCTTTGATCGTTCCTCTGTAGATCCCTGTGATGACTGTTCCGGTTTGTCGGTGCAGTCATTGGGATCACTGCTGGCATCTTGAAAGAATTCCCTGAGTCTCATCCGTCTGATGAATTCCTCCTGCTGCTAGACTCATGGGAAACATTTTAGTGGTGGGGCAGAGATTGAGCCCTTTGCTAAGAACTTTGATCTCTTCCGGTTAAAGGGTGTGTCCAATAAGTTGACTAATGATGTTTGGATTTCTGTAATTTCCCTTTATCGTTCCTCTGTAGTTGTGCATCTTTCTGCAATTTACTCCTCTATCTCTTACCCATTATTTGGTGGTCTCCAGGATTCTGTGGTGTAACATTCCTTCATTCAAACCAAACAAATTCTGCCTTGGAACCCCCAAGCACATAATATTTCTCCAATGCTGTAAAAGTATTTTAATTATTGGACAACTCCATCTCTTATTTCTTCCTCCTGGCCTATCTTCCCTGAATAGTTTATAGCCTGAAATATTAAATTCCCAATCCTCCTCTTATTAGAGCGAGATCTGCACTGCTATCACTGTATCTCAGTACCATGTGGTAATTCATGCCCAGAGCTCCTCCACCATCCACTGGAAAGACTACTTCTAAAATAATAAAACTAAGACTGAAGACTGAAATGGAAATCTGAAGATCGAAGATAAGACATAACGAATCTCTAATTTCCAAATGAAAACACTTCAAATCTGAATGACCTGTGTGAGATAATTTCAACATTTTTGGTTGCCATCACTTTAAACCATGTTGCTGATATCCTACATGGCTACATCAAACAGTCCCTCTTCAGTATATTCTCTCCAACAGACCCATCCAGTCCCCTTTGACCAATACCCTCCACCGCCTCACTGAACTAGTCTCAATAACTTTTCCTTCAACTCTTTCCATTTCCTTCAAATCTAGGGGGTGGCCATGGGCACTCGCATTGGCCCCATTGCTGCCTGTTACCTCAAACAGTATCTCTTCAGTACATACACAGGAATTGTTCCCCAACTTTTCTGCTGTTACATCGATGACTGTGTTGGTGCTGCATCCTGCACCCAGACTGAACTGGAGCATTTCATCGACTTTGCCAACAACTTCCACCCTGGCCCTAAATTCACATGGTCAACCTCAGACAAATTCCTCCCCTTTCTTGACCCCTTTATTTCCATCTCTGGCAACAGTCTTCAGATGGACGTCTTCTATAAATCCACAGACTCCCATAACTACCTGGACTACACCTCCTCCCACCCAGTATCCTGCAAAACTCCATCTCGTTTTCCCAATTCTTCCTTCTCTGTTGCATCTACTCGGACAAGGAGACATTCCACTCCCAAGCATCCCAGATATCCACCTATTTTGAACATTCCCCCCTCTGTCATCCAGACAGCCCTCCACCGCACCTCCTCCCTTCTCCGCTCCACTGCACTAAATGCCCCCTCTGCAAATAAAGACAGGGTCTCCCTTGTCCTCACTTTCCACCCACCAGACTCCACATCCTTAAACACCTCTACCAACTCCAAGTAGACCCCACCACCAAGAACATCTTCCCCTCCCCATCCCTCTCTGCCTGCCGCACCCCCCCACCCCTCCCTAAGAACTCAATCGAACCTTCCCCGCAACCATAAAGGATGCAATACCTGCTGGTACACCACCCCTCTCACCTCCATCCAGGTCTCCAAACGGTCCTTCCAGGTGAGACAGAGCTTCACCTGTCTCTACTCCAACCTCGTTTACTGTATCCGGTGCTCCTGATGTGGTCTTCTCTATATTGATGAAATCAAACGTAAAGTAAGGGCACATTTCGCTGAACATCTCCCAGTCACCTCCCATTTCAATTCCCCTTCCCATTCCTCTCCGAGATGACCATCCTCGGCCTCCTCTATTGCCACAGTGAAAACTGGAGGAACAATACTTCATCTTCAGCCTGGGCAACCTACAGCCCAGAGGACTCAACATTGAGTTCTCCAATTTCAAATAACTCCCTCCCCTTCCCCCAACTCCCTTTCCAGTCCCTCCTCCTTCCTTCCATTCCACTTATTGACCCTTCCTTCCAGCCACCAACTTGATTCATTCCTCCCATCGCCCCAAACAGGCTGTACCCTCCACATGAGTTCACCTATCACTACTTCACCACTCTGCCCCTCTCCCCACCCAACACCCCCCCCCCCCCCCACCATCTGCAGCTCGCCCCATCCTCACCCCAATCCTGAATAAGTGTTAAACCCGAAACATTGACTTCTTCACCTCCTGATGCTGCCTGGCTTGCTGTGTTCTTCCAGCCTCCTGCTTGTCTACTTCAAAACAATGAAGCAGCTACACCTAGAATATGAGACATATTCATTTAGTCCATATCTTCACAGAACTTTACGAACAAGATATTTCAGGTCATATTTATGTTCATGATCATAAACTGTGTTCAGGTCTGTAACTTTGATAGCAGCCTTACCAATCTGCCTGTTGCAGATTCAACTGTCCGTGACAGGACTCATAAGAGTGACCACCTGAATGTTCCTTATGGACGCAAAGTTCCACCTTCATACTGAACATTATCAACATGCTAAATGGAATGACTTTTGACTAAATCTAGCAACTCAAGGCTGGGCATCCAGGAGATAGTGTAGGCCATCAGCAAGAGCAGAATTGTACTCCAACACAATGTGCAACCCCATGGCCTGATACATCCCCAATGTACAATCAGCATCAAACCAGACGCTCAACTCTGGTTCAGGAAAGTATGCCAGGAGCAGAACCAGCCATACCGAAAAGCTACAAAACAGGATTCCATTTATGCCAAGTGGCATAAACAGCAAATGACAGACAGAACTAAGCGATTCCACATCTAATGGCTCAGGTTGAAGCTCTGCAAGTCTGGCACGTTAAGTCATGAATAGTGACTTGGGGGGAACAAAGCACTGGGGGAGAAGACTACACATCCTAAATAATGAGAAACCATGACAAATCAGTGCAAAGATAAAACTGAAGCATTTCAAAACTCTTCAGCTAGAAATGCTGGGTGAATGATCCATCTTGACCTTCCCAGAAATCCTCAGCATTACACATGTCAAATCTTCAGCTAATTTGATTCACTCCATGTGATCTCAAGACATGACTGGAGAGAGAGCTAGCATACATGTTTAGCAGGTAATAGGGAAAGCAGATGTTGGCCTTTACTTCAAAGGGAATGGAGTATAAAATAGGGAAGTCTTGTTAAAACAATGCAGGCACTAATCAGATTACATGTGGAATACTGTGAAAGTTTTGGTACTCTTATCTAAGGAAGTTAGGGAAGAGATTGCTGGGCCCCTTGCTGAAATACTTGTATCATTGACAGCCACAGGTGAGGTGTCGAAAGACTGGAGGTTGGCTAATGTGGTGCCATTGCTTATGAAAGGCTGTAACAAAAAGCTAGGGAACTATAGACTGGTCAGCCTTACATCAGTGATGGGTATGTTGTTGGAGGGAATTCTGAAAGCCAGGATTTACATGCATTTGGAAAGGCAAGGACTAATTAGGGGTAGTCAACATGGCTTTGTGCATGGAAAATTGTATCTCACTAACTTGATTGAATTGTTTGAAGAGGTGACAAAGAAGATTGATGAAGGCAGTGAAGTAGACATTGTCTATGTGGATTTCAGCAAAAGCATTCTACAAGGTTCCGCAGAGTAGACTGGTGAGTCAGTCACATGGGATCCAGGAGGAGCTAGCCAATTGGATACAAAATTGGTTGAAGGGAGGAGACAGAGGGTGGTGGTATAGGGTTGCTTTTCAGACTGGAGGCCTCTGACCAGTGGTGTGCCACAGGGATCAGTGTGGGTCCACTGCTTTTTGTCATTTATATAAATGATTTAGATGAAAATATATAAAGTATGGTTAGTAAGTTTGCAGATGACACCAGAATTGGTGGTGTAGTGGACATTGAAGAAGATTAACTCAATGTAGAATGGGACCTTGATCAAATGGGCCATTGGACCGAGGAGTGGCAGATGGAATTTAATTTAGATAAATGTGAGGTGTTGCATTTTGCTAAGGCAAATCAGGGCAAATGGTAAGGCCCTGGGGAGTGTTGCTGAACACGCAGGGTGCAGGTGCACAGTTCCTTGAAAGTGGAGGTGCAGGTAGACGGGATGGTGAAGAAGGCATTTGGCATGCTTGCCTTCATTGGTCAGAACACTGAGTATAGGAGTTTAGATATCATATTGCAGCTGTACTGTACATTGGTGAGGCCACTTTTAGAATACTGCATACAATTCTGGTTGTCCTTCTGTAGAAAGGATATTGTTAAACTTGAGAACGCGGAGAAAAGATTTACAAAGATGTAGCTGGGACTGGAGATTTTGAGTTATAGGGAGAGGCTGTATAGGCTGGGACTTTTTTTCTTGAAGTATCGGAGGCTGAGGGGTGACCTTATGGGAGTTTATAAAATCATGAGGGGCATGGATAGGGTTAATAGCCTTTTTCCTAGAGTTGGGGAGTCAAAATCTATAGGGCATAGGTTTAAAGTGAGAGGAGTAAGATTTAAAAAGGACCTGACAGGTAACTTTTCATACAGAGAGTTTTGTGTATGGAACAAACTGCCAGAGGAAGTGGTGGAGGCTGGTACAATAATAGCATTTAAAAGGCATCTGGATGGGTATATGAATATGAAGGTTTAGAAGAATAATGGCCAAGTGCTGGCAAACGGGACTTGGTTAGATTGGGATGTCTGGTTGGCATGGGCTGAATGGTCTGTTTCTGTGCTGTATGACTCTTTGAAAGATATGTAGGCTTTGTGTAGGCTACACAACATATGAGGTGGCCCAGCCAGGCTGTACCCTCTATCTGTGTTCACCTTTCTCAACTTCACCACTCTGCCCCTCTCCCCACCCAAAACCCAGCCCCACCCCGCCGCCATCTGCAACTCCCCTCACCCTCACCCTCACCCAAGTCCTAAATAAGTATTAAACCCGAATCATTGACTTCTTCACCTCCTGATGCTGCCTGGCTTGCTGTGTTCTTCCAGCCTCCGGCTTGTGTACTTCACTATCTCTGTTTGTCTGGAAGGGAATACTGTCTGGCCTGTCCAGTATGTCCAATATTCCTTGTCAAGCTTTCCCCCTAATCACATTTGCTGGTTTCAAAGTAGCATAATTCAAATACATTTATTATCGTTACAGCGCGAAATGCGGTTAAGTAGGATTAGTAACAAAACACGTAATGTTAATTCAAAAATCCAAATATCCAATAATCGGAGTTAAGCGATGTAAACAAATCAGCACAAAGGTATTTTTGTTTTTATTTCTTAATTCGAATTAATGCATATTTGGACCTTGTTATTGATACAGTGATTTAAATTATCTCGAGATTTGTTTATTGACAATATCGAATTGTATCACTCATCGGTACAAAATCCCTTTGGCTGCGATTAACTGTTTGTGGTTAGAGAGAAATATAATACCTGGAATTGTATCGTGCACATTTTATTCGAACAGTCTGCTCCTAGGGAGGTGTTGGGTTTTTTTTCGTTAGTCTTGTAGGTTCGCAATCGTTTTCTGCTGTAGCTATTGGCCACGATTACAACGTACCCATTTCTATAATACAGTCGAACCCGTATATCTTGTCAATTTAAAGGGTTCAACTTTAAAATCGGAAACCTGACAAAGCCACAGACTTCTATTTCTGTAACCGAAATTGGGATATGGAATTTCGTTCAGAATTCCCCAGGAGTGCAAAAAAAACCTAGTTTTTTTGCCTCATTTTACTGGACTGCAATAAAAGCTTCACAAGCTTATTTTGTTAAATCCCTGAAAGTTGAGATAAATATCGGTTCGTTTTTGCCTCCACAGCAGTCCATTATGATCGCTAGTCGCAGTAAAATTCTTTATCGGCAACCAGAAAGCTTCAAGTGTCTTTCTGAGGAGTATCTCTCTCTCTCAGTGCTAAGGGAGCAGTAATGTGCCAGGTTTGGACGGGGGTTGGAGGCTCTGTTGTGGGAGGTGGGGATATCGAAAGCTACAAACCCAGGTCGTGGGTGGGAGAGAGGTGTACGGGCGGGTTAATCTCAGCAATCCGGATTTAACACAACAGCACCAGTGCAGAATGCAATACCTCTGCCCTACAACATGTGAACTGTTCAGTGCTTAGCAGCGAAATTCATGCTCGATCGAAGTGAGTGAATGCCCGTGAAATTCATTTGCAACTTGGCTGGGATCACGTGCCTCTGCAGAGCCGCCTCACAGAGGGTTTTCTTTTCTGTCTGTGTTGGATGGGGGTAGGTTCAAAAAATCGCCGTGCAGTCAGCAATATTAATCAGCGCTTCCTCAGATGTTGGTAACTTTAGC
Organism: Chiloscyllium plagiosum; assembly: GCF_037043375.1. Taxonomy (NCBI): domain Eukaryota; kingdom Metazoa; phylum Chordata; class Chondrichthyes; order Orectolobiformes; family Hemiscylliidae; genus Chiloscyllium; species Chiloscyllium plagiosum. The sequence continues at coordinate 136,491,475 of NW_028270141.1, forward strand.
ACATCATCGTTACTGCTGTGGTCAAAACAGGCGAAACCCAGCGCCACAAAGTTGTGATTACACTTGAGTGAAGAGTTGCTGCTGCGGAGTTCCCTGCAGCCGCCGAGTCCAGCACCATGACTACATTCAGGGAGAGCTGCCGCCGACAACGCTACTCCTCCAGGATGAAACCTCGCTCCAACTTGTGGGCATTCACTTTGTTCCTTCATTTTGCCCGCGGATCCGGTGAGTTGCGAGATAGTATTATGAGACGTGGGTCGACTTGCAAATGAAATGAACCAAGTCTGTGCCGCGCTCGCACCTGGAGATAAATATGTATAAACACTTCTCTTTCGGACTGTAATTGACATAGTGTGATATCTCGGAATGGGGGGGGGGGGGGGTGGGGGGGAACGTTTTCCCATAGCTAAGTTCAGATGAAAGTACAAGGAAAATAAGTGAATAGAACCCCAAATGAGCCACACCGTGTTATTTAACATTCTTCCATTCTTGATGTGTCTGATGAGATCGGTAACCTGGATTTATACATTTAGATTTTTTAATAGTATTTTCCAGTTCTGTGGATTTGAAACTTTAAAAAACGAAAACTGCTAACCACACAACATATGAGAAAAGGATCTCTAAGGTTTTTTAAAGATCTTTTTTGGATGCAAGTGGACAGACCTGTTGCATGATTTCAGTCTGTTCACATTTTCGTTGATATAAAGGCGGTACGTGTACAGTATATATATTATATAACATATATTATCAAACTTAATGGTTTTCGCCAACACCCCCCCCCCCCCCCCCATCTCATTTGTCGATAGTAAATGAGCGAAATAAAAGCAGTTGTGTGTACGCGCTGAGTCATTTTAATTTCTGGACTTACTTTTAATTGTTGGGAATGTTTAGATTGCCAGAATGGGGGGAGGGTTAGCGAAAGTAGCAATCAGAATGAAAACATCGGAAGCCTGGTTATCCTGGTACCCTGCAGTTTGCTGATTGTGACTGACAGTAGTTGGTTATTGCAATGGGGGAGGGTGGTCGTAACTTGCATCGATGCAGACCCCTTCGTGGCCTCCGGATGTCCCAGACAGGCTTCGACTTGAAGTACTATGAGTTTAAGCCATCGTTGCAGAAATGCAAGAGTAGCAACTAGTCTGAACACCGAATTACAACAATGAAAACTAAACATTGCCTATTTATTTATTTGTAGCGCTTTAAACGTAATGAACCGTCCTAAACATGCTTATCCCGATAAGTCCGGACGACCCCATTTAATTAGGCGAAAGCGAGGACTGCAAGTTCAGAATCAAAAAGTGTGGTGCTGGAAAAGCACAGCCGGTCAGGTAGCATCCGAGGAGCAGGAGAGTCGACGTTTCGAGCATAAGCCCCTCATCAGAAATTCCTGATGCCTGACCGGCTGTGCTTTTCCAGCACCACACCTTTTGACTCCGACCTCATTTGACTGTTTATGGGATTATTGTGCTTTATGGTGGCCCTGGTTTTCTTTGAATTGCACTGAGGGATCTATTATGTGCACCAGAGAGAGCATCTTTGACAGTGTCACACTTCCTTTCTCCTGCACTGGAGGTATTACCATTATAATATGCTGAAGTCTGTGGAGAGTTTTTGACTGGACACAAGGCACATTCCCCAATTGTTGAGGTACTGGACTCATAACAATGTGTACTTCAATGGTCTTCCACATCCTGGCTGAAACACCCTTAATTCTGGAATTAGCATTGCAGTTTTAGTGTGCAGACTAAAAGAAAGGTGAATAATGGTAAAGGATTAAACTGAGAAAATTGGCTTATGTCAACATTCCTTTATCTCATCTGTTTCTACCTCCCTCACCATTGCATAAACACATTTTGGACATAACGTTTTGTATTTCACCTACCTTACACCAAGTCTCCAGAATTTATTCCGAACTGAACCTCCATTCTCTTCCCCTCCAACCCACTCCATATCCATCCTTGTGAAGTTCAGTGGCACCTGCACATTTTGAAATCATTGCATCCTGTGCATTCTATCAGTACTTTCAAAAGCATTCCAGAAAAAGACTTCTTCAATCGTGCTTTCAAAGCGTCCTCATTACTATTTTCCTTCTGTCCTGCTCTATCATTCTTTTGTCTTTGGAAAACTGAAAAGTTTTATTTATTTTGGGTAACATTTTATTTTCAAACTAACAAAAATGTATTTTCTGTCTCAATAAAACCAAAAAGTAACTTTTCTATCTTTATAATGTGTTGTCTGGTTCAAGGCGGTCAGGAAGCCAACGGCTTCCCATAGTCCATGGAATTCCAATCTAAAGACCCGTGACCCATCTCAGCTGAAATACCCTGTTAGCAATGCGGTCTTCTTACGTGACAGATTCCTGGTGCTGGCTGCAAAGCCAAAGTAAACCTCTTGGATTTGTAAAGTCTGATTGCTTTACAAATTTTCTAATTTTCTTTCACTGGTGCTACAGTGAACAGTTTTGACTCGTGTGTTTGAATTTCACTATTTTGTGACTTTTGTCGTTGCATATATGTGGGTGCTATTCAATGATAAACAGTTAAAAGTGGCTCCATTCACCTATAGATTTAGTTTACAACACATGTATTTTAATTAATGGTTTGCTAGGACTTATACATTTAATAGTAAGGTCCTAGGGAGTGTTGCTGAACAAAGAGACCTTGGAGTGCAGGTTCATAGCTCCTTGAAAGTGGAGTCGCAGGTAGATAGATCAGAACATAGAGTATAGGAGTTGGGAGTCTAGATTAGAGTGGTGCTGGAAAAGCACAGCAGGTCAGGCAGCATCTGAGGAGATTTTCCTGCTCCCTGGCCTGCTGTGCTTTTCCAGCACCACTCTAATCTAGACTCTGATTTCCAGCATCTGCAGTCCTCACTTTTGCGTATAGGAGTTGGGAGGTCGTGTTGCAGCTGTACAGGATGTTGGTTAGGCCACTTTTGGAATATTGCATGCAATTCCAATCTCCTTCCTATCTGAAGGATGTTGTGAAACTTGAAAGGGTTCAGAGAAAATTTACAAGGATGTTGCCAGGGTTGGAGAATTTGAGCTATAGGCAGAGGCTGAATAGGCTGGGGCTGTTTTCCCTGGAGCATCGAAGGCTGAGGGGTGACCTCATAGAGGCTTATAAAGTCATGAGGGGCATGGATAGGGTAAATAGGCAAAGTCCTTTCCCTGGGGTGGGGGAGTCCAGAATTAGAGGGCATAGGTTTAGTGTGAGAGGGGAAAGATATGAAAGGGACCTAAGGGACAATCTTTTCATGCAGAGGGTGGTGCGTGTATGGATCAAGCTGCCAGAGGAAGTGGTAGAGGCTGGTACGATTGCATGATTTAAACGGCATATGTATGGGTATATGAATGGGAAGAGTTTAGAGGGATATGAGCCAAGTGCTGGCAAATGGGACTGGATTAGGTTGGGATAATCTGGACATGTTGGACAAATTGGATGGAAGGGTCTCTTTCTGTGCTGTATACATCTCTATGACTCTATGTGCAAAATTGACAGGCAGGAGGCTGGAAGAACACTGCAAGCCAGGCAGCATCAGGAGGTAGAGAAGTCGACGTTTCGGGTGTAACCCTTCTTCAGGACTGGGGGTGGGTGTCAGGGGAGCTGCAGATAAAGGGGGCCGCAGGGCAAGGTGGAGAAGAGGGGATAGGTGAAGACAGGTAGAGGGTACAACCTGGTTGGTCAATGGGAGGAATGAATCGAGGAGGTTGCAGGGTAGCTGGGAATGGAGACAGGAGATGGGGAGGGAGGTCATTTGAAATTGGAGAACTCAGTGTTGAGTCCTTCAATAAGGTTAGGTGTCTGGTACTTGAACTGTTGCATCTCTGGAGCAGGTGGGATTTGAACTTCAACTTTCTGTCACAGTGGTAGGGATTTTATTTAGGGACTCTTTTTAAGGAGCAGTAAATTACAAACACTACACACCAGGGACAGTGTGTTTCAGATTGCACTATCTGCCCTGATTGGATTTGACTCCTTGATCCCAGACTGGAATGGTGATACCCCTGCACCACCACCTCCTCCCTGGGCTCTGGGCTTGGTTAGCTGAGTTGCCCTGAATGGCTGATTGTGATGCCAGTGTCAAGAGTGGGGTTAGTTTGAAAGCACAGCAGGTCAGGCAGCATCCGAGGAGCCGGAGAATCGACGTTTCAGCCAAGAGCCCTTTATCAGGAATTGTGATGCCAACCCAATAGTGTAGGTTCAATTCCTATCCCCAGTGAGGGACAATGAAGGACTTTCATTCTCAACCTCTCCGCTATCAGTCATCTCTCCCTAATGAGAGAGTAGCCCTATGGTCCAGTAGAAATATGATGACTTTACACCACTTGCAAATTGTATAGATGTCTCAAATAAATATCAGACATGATGCATCAAAATACCTTCATTTGTGTTGCAACATTCAAGATTCTTCTCATGGTGTCAGCTGACTGTGAATCAGATACCTTGTTTGGGATTCTTCAATGTGCTTACTGTTCTTCAATTTTATCTTTGTTTGTAAATATGTTTGTGTCCTTGAGCACATTGTGTATTGAATAGCTCGCTTGCTGAAAGAGTTTTATTCCACAACAGATGCAGCAAGAGTGTGCAAACAGTGGAATTAAGAGTTTGAATTGTATTTACAGAGCAATGTGATACAAAGCTACTGGCAATTACAAAACCTGTGCTTTTGAATCCCTCCAACTGTTTGAGTACATCGACTAACACAAAATGAAAGCAGTTGTAGTTGTATTTGTTATGAATACACTTTATAATGTAATGTAAGGTGTGATATATATGTTTTATTATAAATATCATTTAGTTTAGTATTTGGATTTTGAACTGATGGCATCTGGGTTTTGGTCTGTGTATATAAGAATGTTTTATTATTACGGTACCAGTGTTTCTGGAATTATGACTTTTTTTTATAAACCAATATGAGAGAAGAAGTCCGTGGGGTCAGGGATTTGTGGTTGATACCAGAATTTGTTTGCATTGGCAGAGTTTTACAAGTGGACACTGTAAACATTGAGGTGCAAGAGGTTGTTTTCCGCATAGAAACATCAGGAAACGATTTTATAAAATTTTGCTTCAAAGAAAAGCCCATAATTTGGAAATCTTTTGGTTTCAATTTATAGAAACTGTGGTAGAAAGCTTCTTCTAGAGAAAGGCAATAGAACTTTTTAGAACTGTTCAGAACTCAGTGTAAGGACTTTAGCTTGAAAGTTCCAGACCAGAAGTATTTGGTTAGAACCCTGATAAAATTGTTTGAAGCTGTAAAAGTTTAAACTTAGTTGTGTGACTAATTAAGAAAGGGACTACCAAGACAGGGGTTTAAAAGAAACAGTTCATTTTGGGAGAGAGGTCCAAATTAGTAATACTTACTGGGTTTTCAAAAATTTCCTGAATGGTCAAGGTATAATTTGATAATTAAGTACGGGCGGCACGGTGGCACAGTGGTTAGCACTGCTGCCTCACAGCGCCAGAGACCCGGGTTCAATTCCCGCCTCAGGCAACCGACTGTGTGGAGTTTGCACATTCTCCCCGTGTCTGCGTGGGTTTCCTCCGGGTGCTCCGGTTTCCTCCCACACTCCAAAAATGTGCAGGTTAGGTGAATTGGCCACGCTAAATTGCCTGTAGTGTTAGGTGCAGGGGTAAATGTAGGGGAATGGGTCTGGGTGGGTGCGCTTCGGCGGGTCGGTGTGGACTTGTTGGGCCGAAGGGCCTGTTTCCACACTGTAAGTAATCTAATCTAATCTAATCTAAAACCTATATATGTGATAGAGAAGTGATCTGGTGTTTGACTGCTGTAATGTGATGGTGTTGGACCTTTGCTGTGTGTTTTGAAACCCTTCAAATTGTGTTATATATTTATTTTATTTTATTTATTTTTATTTCATCTGTCTTTCTTTTGCACAATTAACTTTTGATTTATTGTTAAAACCAGATCTGCAGCATTGTCTACTTGTGTCTCAGTGAAATAACAACTCATTAAATAAACAAAAACAAAATGTGACCGGGGTCTCTCTGATCCGGTAATAACATCAGTTGGGATCATTATTATTGTTGCAATTATTATTGTTATTATTTTGTGGATTCATATTCAGAGGATTGTGCCTTAAGGCCCCAGTTGACCTTTGGGTGTGAAATGCCATTTGCAATTCCCCCTTCTTGGACATAATCAAGGGATTCAGAAAGATCTGCATTTTGCAATTTCCAAGCAGTCACATATCCCCTTGCCTCTGAATCCATCTCTGAGGGGCATTAAATTTCACAAATCGTTAATGTTTCAGATTATGACTTTTCATCAGCCATGTTTGCATGGTCTAAGGCATTATGGCCTCTGGCCAGATTGTCCCGTGGAGTTCAAAGTGGTGAGAAAGTGCCTTCATTAAGTTTGTACACTTAATTAACATCAACAGCACCTGCATGCATTATGTAGCACCTATAACATCATAAAACATCCCAAGGCAACTCAAAGGAATAATACCAAAGAAAGTTTAGCACAGAGTCACATAAAACAATGTTAGAATCAACAAGCAAATGCTTGAAAAAAAAGTACATTGCAAAATGTGAATCAAGAAGTGCGAACGCAGATGAGTTTTAGTGAATGCATTCTAGAGTTTAGGGCCTGGAAAACTGAGGACGTTACCATTCGAACTGGAGCATTGCTATTTGGGCATGTACCAAAATTATGGGAGATAGACATCTGGTAGGTTTATGGGATTAGAGGAAGTTGAATAGAAAGGGAAGGGAAGGCCACATTGAAAGATAAGAAATTTAGTTTAAAATTGAGGTGTTGAGATTCCAGGTCATTATTAGTTTAAAAGACCCCATGTCAACTGCCTTTCTCAAAACTTATTATTTTATGAAAGATCAAAATGGAGAAACCGTTCTCCTACACAGCATATACCAACAATGATGATTTTTTTTGCACAGAAGTTTTATTTGTTTTTGTTTCCTTTTAAAAAATGGTTTGAGAATGTTTGGTCTGAAGAAAAGACATTTTTGTGTAGCACCCAATCTCTCTTGCATTTCAGAAAACTGGTAACATTGTGTGGCAAGCAAGGCAGTGAAAACTATTGGCAGACTCTGAAAGAATGTGAACTTTAATCCACTGAAAAGCTCTGAACTAATGAGGCTCCTTTCTATGGGAATTCTTTTTCCTATCAATTTTCTCCAATTCACTCCAGAAGACCTGCTCACTGCGTAAACGTAATTACCACTATTTGTGTATAAATCAGACAATGTATTCAATCATAGGGGCAGAAAGGAAATAAATAATTTCATTTCTGTAGTGCCTCCATTGTCAGGATACAAGTTTTTTACTGCAAGGTGGGAGTCCTGCGTATTGATACTTTGCCAAGCTCAGTTACCCTTTGTCGGTATTTACATCCTTCAAACTGGCATGACTAGCTAGTAATTAGGATTAATCGTTGGCACAGGCAGGGGTGTTCTGGCAAGAAACATAGGAGTGAATAACACAGCCTCCATGCTGGATTTGTAGGTTGTTTGGGGGCTGAGGTAAGCAGGTTAAATTTAAACTATTTTCTTTAAAATCTTAAGATTAAAATCTTTACTATCAGTACCATTCCCTTTGTCTTTTGTTCGGGGAGTGGATTGCTCCTCCTCCCTCTCTGTCAACAGTATTAAAATCATAATTTTCCACTCCTGAAGAACAGTCAGGTAAGACTGATTGTGAACTTTGCTTCTCAATCCGCAGACCATGCCAGACCTACTAAGTTTCTCTAATACTTTGTTTTATCATAACCAGTAGATTATCCCTAATTCAATGAAGAGTGCATGAGTATTTGCACTAGGTTTCAACCTGATGAAGCTACCACATGGGGTAACTTGCATGCCCAGCAATATAAACAGCAAGTATTAGACAGAGCTAAGTGATTGCAACCAACAGATCAGATCTGAGCTTTGCAAAAATGTCACATTCAGCAATGAATGCTGGTGAACAATGAAAGAACTGGCTAGTGGAGGAAACTCTACAGTGTGTTATGGGAGCTTCACTTATCCAGACAAGCGAGGAGTATTCCATTACACACCTGAATTGTGCCTGGATCCACTACTTTTCGTCCCCTACTTTTCGTCCTTTATATAAATGATTTGGATGTGGGCATAAGGGGTATCGTTAGTAAGTTTGCAGATGACACCAAAATTCAAGGTGCATTGGGCAGCTAAGAAGGTAAACCTCAGATTACAATGGGATCTTGATCAGATGGGCCAATGGGCTGAGAAGTGGCAGATGGAATTTAATTTAGATAAATGCGAGGTGCTGCATTTTGGGAAAGCAAACCTTAGCACTTAATGGTAAAGTCCTAGGGAGTGTTGCTGAACAAAGATCTTGGAGTGCAGGTTCATAGTTCCTTGAAAGTGGAGTCGCAGGTAGATAGGATAGTGAAGAAGGCTTTTGGTATGCTTTCCTTTATTGGTCAGAGTATTGAGTACAGGAGTTGGGAGGTCATATTACGGATGTACAGGACATTGGTTAGGCCACTTTTGGAATATTGCGTGTAATTCTGGTCTTCTTCCTATCGGAAAGATGTTGTGAAACTTGAAAGGGTTCAGAAGAAAATTTACAAGGATGTTGCCAGGGTTGCAGGATTTGAGCTACAGGGAGACATTGAACAGGCTGGGGCTGTTTTCCCTGGAGCGTTGACGACTGAGGGGTGATGTTATGGAGGTTTATAAAATCATGAGGGGCATGGATAGGATAAATAGACAAAGTCTTTTCCGTGGGGTGTGGGGGTGCACAACTAGAGGGCATAGGTTTAGGGTCAGAGGGGAAAGATATAAAAGAGACCTAAGGGACAACGTTTTCACGCAGAGGGTGGTACGTGTATGGAATGAGCTGCCAGAGGATATGGTGGAGGCTGGTACAATTGCAACATTTAAAAGGCATCTGGATGGGTGTATGAATAGGAAAGGTTTGGAGGGATGTGGGGTGGGTGCTGGCAGGTGGGACTAGATTGGGTTAGGATATCTGGTCGGCATGGACAAGTTGGACTGAAGGGTCTGTTTCTGTGCAGTACATCTCTATGACTATGAACCTGTGGATGGTGCGCAGACCATGGGGACTCAGCAAGTGAGTTTCCTGTTGAGAATTCCTTGCCTCTTGTTAGATTTTGGATGTTCGTGATAGATATTGAATATATTCCCTCATTTAGAGATCCGTATGGATCCCTACAACTGAGTCACGAGGCCCAGGCTCCAGTCCCACCTGCTCCAGCGATGTCGTAACACAGTATCTACTTATCATAGAGTGAGTGCAGCAAAGATTCATGAGGCTTATACGAGGGAAATAAGGGATGTCCTATGAGGAAAGATTGGTTCGACTGGGCCTTTTCTCACTAGAGTTTAGAGGAATCAGAATGGATCTGATTAAAACATATAAAATTCTAACAGGACGAGACAGACTAGATGTAGGGACAATACTTCCCCTGGTTTGCAACCATGGGTCACATCTCAAGATCTGGAGCCATTTAGGATTGAGATGAGGAAATATTTCAGCTTTCAGAGGGTGTTCACCCTGTGAAACTCACTACAACAAAGCTCTCAGGAGTATTTTCAAGAAGGAGAATGACAAATTTTTAGATATTAAAGGCGTCAAGGAGTTTGGAGAAACGTGGAATATGGCGTTAGTAGAGAGGATCAGCCTTGATCATAGTGAATGCGGAGCAAGCTTGAAGGACCAAATGACATACTCGATATAGAGATGATTATTTATAACAATGTTTCAGATTGTTCATTATATGTGTTAAGAAGCAGCAGTTTAGGTATGATACATTAGTTAATTATACACATATTTATGACAATAAAGGATGGTTCCTTAATACCAGAAGATGAACAGGCAATTGGCACAACTTAGGTCAATCTTAGTTAAGATGTGAAGGCAAGCATCCTGCTCTCCAGCCAAAGTGTTAGTTGACTCTTCCCAGGGTCATCCTCCTTTTGGCACATCTTCCATATGGAGGCGGCAGCTTCCTGACAAGGAAACCACTACCCCTATCAATCCTGAGCATTTGTTGATATGCTCTATTTTTGAGGCTGGCAATCCGCACTGCATCTACAGTGAACATGGGATAAGTACTCTGTTATGAAGTTGAAGGTGTGTACTTACCTTTAAGAGAGACTGAAAGCTGTTTTGCACTGAGAGCTTGCAGGTACCTGTCATGTGACTGACTGGCAGTCTCAGCATGTACTGGAAAATTGAAAATATGTAACTTTGGCTGTGAAACAAATACCTGAGTTTTGGTTGCTGTTTTGATAACCATTTGAATGTAGCCAATCAGTTTAAATTATGTCCCAGGACACTAAAACCTAATTGAGTTTGAATTTAATGCTTGTTGCCAACCTTGAACCAATGAGATGATCCGATATTTGGGGTTTAAAGAAACAGGCATTTTGGAAACCTAGAAAGAGACCAACTGCCATTGCTAGAGTAACTGCCAGCAACACATAGAACATAGCAAAATACAACGCAGTACAGGCCCTTTGGTCCTCGATGTTGCGCCGATCCAAGCCCACCTAACCTACACTAGCCCACTATCCTCCATATGCCTATCCAATGCCTGTTTAAATGCCCATAAAGAGGGAGACACACTCTCTATGAAAGGTATATTTTTCATATGAATCATCATTACAGCAAAAGACCAAGATGACCCAGAAAGAGCTACAGTCAGAAGAAGACAGACACTGACGACAGTTGCTGGTGGTTTTGAAATTAAGTTGATGTAATTTTAATGGGGGTTTTTATCAAAACAGTATATTGTTATAGACTGGGAGGTAGATAACAAACATTTAAGAGAAAGAAGACTTAGAGTTGTAAATAGTGGTTGTTTAATGTTCATTTTTAGAGTTAAAGATAAATTGATAGTTTTTCTTTAAATAATGGAATTTGGGAGTTCTCGCTCACTCATACTTTAACAGATTACAGGGTGAAGTGAGCTTTTCTGGGTGTTAGGTTTAATTAGTAGAAGGGTTTACTACCATGTCATAACAACTCGCAATATCAAAATAACCATTGTCTTCTTTGTTCACTCCTCCATCATAATGGCAGCTTTCATTTTATATGAGAACAAACAATTCAGCTTTTTCCAAAGAATTTGGGGCACTTGGCAGCATTGGCCTGTTAGCTTTCATAACTCTTATCTATATCTTGTCTATTGTCCTTGTTTAAAACATTATTTGTTTATGTTTGGGGAAGGTAAGTAACTGCTTTCACAGCCTTTATATGAGGTCTCAATTCTACACAGGAAATCACATTTCAAAGGGACCTTGGTTTTAATACCCTGAACCTACTCTTGTGGTCACAGTTGGTCCAGTTCAGTTTGTGGTCAATAGTGATTCTCATGATTTTGACAGTTTGGGAGATTCAGTGACGCTAATACCATTCAATGCCAAGAGGAAATGGTTCATTTGGTCATGTGGTTTTATGCCCACAGACATGAAATTGCATTTAGGACAGAATGGTCAAGGAGAAGGCAAAGTCAAAAACTATGCCTACACTCAGACTCCCTCAGAGCTCTGTTTATTGTATATTCATACTAGTTATTCTTATACATTGTAATCTGAAATATATGAGTTTCTAAACTTACTGTCATGTTATCAAAGCTATCCATAACTAGATGTCACATGTGCCAACTTTCATCCATCTTCTAAATATTTGGTCTCAGTAACTCCAATTACGCAATGCTACTTGAGTTCATAGAGGAGCAGCTCTGTGACAACATTACAAGTTTGCTCCACAGAATAAATGCCCTTACACAATAATGAGGTGCTCTCTTGTTGGAGATGGTCATTACCTGCTACTTGAGTGGCATGAGTATTATTTGAAACTTGCACCTGAATGTTGTTCAGGTCTTGCTGCACATGGATACTGACTGCATTGGTATCTGAGGAGTTGTAAATATAACTGGAATCATCAGTGAACAACCTATTGCCAGACTTTATGATGGATAGAAGAATCATTGATGAAGCAGATGAAGAGATTGAGCCCATGACACTACCCTGTGGAACTCCTGCAGAGATGTCCTGTGACTAAGGTGCTTTGCCTCCAGCAATCACAACCTTTGTGCCAGGTATTGACTCCAACTAGCAGACAGTTTTCTCTCTGATTCTCATTGGGTTCAGTTTTGCTCAGGCTGCTTGATACCATGCTTGGTCAAATGCTCCATTGATGTCACCTGCAGTCACCCTCACTTCTCCATTTGGATGAATATTATAAAGGCAATTATTAGGAAAGTTTGGAAGTTTATGCTATTGGGAATGTGAAGAAGCCTTTTTGTACAAATACCAGCATGGTCCAGTTGTATCAAATGCCTGTTTCTGTGCTAAACAGTTGTTACAAATCTGTAAAACACTGAGGGAAATCAAATGTCAATGATGGTACTGATATATTTTTTTTAAAAACCATTAAAATCACTGTTTTTGTGAGGAATAGATGCTTTTACAATGAAATTGAAACACAGTCTTCATTGTTTATCTATTTGCCATTGCATCAAATTGACCTCTGAAAAATGAAGATAATGTCAGCTATACAAGAACACAAATGCAGGTTGAAAGTTCCACAATTTTATACCACTGATGTCAGTGAGCTTGCTAAACTTGGCTACCTTCACATATTTTTGTGAATTTACCATTTTGCTACCACGACTGACAGCGCTTGACATATGGATACTAATCTTTCAGTATAGAGGGAACATGTTATGAAATGGCATGGAACTGATTTATTTGAAATATGACATCCTTTTCCAAATACAGCATATTGCTGTAAAGAAAAATGTGGACTTATTATGATGTGTGCATTTATTGTCTTTCTTGATTTAAGAATTAAAAACTTCAATCATCAAATTCTTAATTAAGCATAGACGCATTGTTTCATGAGGTCAAGGTGTATCTTGGATTTTAAAACTAGCGTCGTAAGTAGCCTGAGATGAGTTTTATCTGGGTTAAAAAATGTTTGCACAAAGAAGTGGGATTGGATGGATGTGTGGGAGTATCGGTAGTGGAGGATACAAGGACATGGTTTGCAAACAGGTTTTTTTAAATCAGGACAAGAGAATGAAGAGCCCAGACAATGGAAACATGGGTGAGGTTAGTCATGAACAGAGAAGGGGAAGTTTACTTCGAGGAAACTGCTGGAGAAGACAGAAGAGCATCAAAATAAATAGGAAAAAGTTTTTTTTGAGTTGGAGGTTCAGATCACCAGTGAAATGTCACTCAGTGCAGAGTTGAGGAAAGAAACGTGGAGAAACTTGGGGCAAAGGGGAGGATGGTAGCAACATGGTAAGATGAATTTTGAGAAGAGGAGAGGGTGGAACAAGATTAGATATTTGAAGTGAGGAAAAGATACCAATGGAGTAAAGAAGCGCACTAAGGGAGTGATTTAGCATTTAAGACCTCACTGTGTCACTGTGATGGTTTGAGTTAGGCAGACAGTGTAAGACAAAGCAAAGAATTATGGATGCTAGAGATCTGAAATAAAAGCAGAAAGTGCTGCAGAAGTGCAGCTGACTGGCAGCGTCTGTGGAGAGAGAAAGAAAGATTACGTTTCCAGTTCAATATGACTCTTCTTCCGACCATTTTTTTAAAAAGTCAGACCTTCACAGAATTGAAAACTAAAATCCATTTTGCTCTACATTAGAATACAAATTCACAAATAATAATGTGTTGTGAACCTTCTTCACACTGCCAATTTCTCTGAAATTGTACGCCTCCATCTATATTGTTAATAATGCCACTTCTCTTTGAACACTCAACAAACTTAGGTTTGTGGTTTTCTTGTCTGTCATTTAGGTCATTAACAAAGACAAGGTGTATTTGAGGTGGTAATGCAGATCCTTGTGAGTCACCCAGAGGTTCTATCGAACAATTCAAGTAACTGCCTATTATTCATGCTTTCTTTATCTTTCCATTCAACCAGATTCCTAACGAAGTCAATAATTTGTCTGCAGTTCCATGAGCTTTAACTTTAGCTAAGGGTTTCACATAATGGGTTTTCATGGAATTCCATTGGGTATTTGATATAACTGATGTCTGTAGACATTCCTGTGCCCATTATTTTGTAATCTGGATGTAAGTTTGCTCGCTGAGCTGGAAGGTTTGTTTTCAGGCGTTTTATCACCATACTAGATAACATCATCAGTGAGCCTCCGCTGAAGCACTGGCGTTAGTGACCCACTTTCTGTTATGTGTTTAGGTTTCCTTGGGTTGGTGAGAAAAAGAACAGGAAATGACATCATCACAGGAAATGACATCACCACAATAAATGACATCACCAAACCAAGGAAACCTAACTACATCAATAGAAAGTGGGTCACTAACATCGGTGGTTCACCGGAGGCTCACTGATGATGTTACCTAGCATGGTGACGAAACATCTGAAAAACGAACCTTCTAGCTCAGCGAGCAAACTTACATCCAGAACTCAACCTGAGCTACAAATCTTCTCAAAACTCGCTATTTTGTAATCTGTTTAAAAAAAAATTCAAATAAGTTGTTCGTCCATCACCTACCCTCAAGACATCCTCCAAGCTGGCGAAATAGTTGGGCAGATTCATATGGTTGGTTTCTTAGCCCTCAATAATATGGTTTCATTATTTCTCTCTGTCATCTTACCCAAGTATCCCAAGAGTAACATGTATAATTTTTCAATCTAAGGGACCAATCCCCAAATCCTCATGCCAGACACTGAGTTACTGTCTGTTAAATGTTAAGTTTGACTGCAAACCAAACAAATTGCACAAAGTATCTGTCAGACCTCAAGTGAAAGAAGAAGTATTGAAAAAAATAACAAAAAAACATGTAATTTGTTGCCCATCAGGTGTCCTTCATGTACCTCCCTTGACCCATGTGCCACCTCAGAATGTGCCAACACCAGCAGGAGAATCCCAAAGTGCTGCCAGTGATGCCCTGTTTGAAACAAACATTCGGGAAGAGATTAGATTCAAACCTGGAGCAGCTAATATTATAATATCACAAGGCAATCCTGTAAGCTTCAACTGTTCCATTGATGTACCTGAATTTTACCAGGATGTGCCTATTGAATGGCTGAAGAATGGCAAAGAACTAATTGATGGCCATCGTTGCTTCTACAAAGGGATTGCTTTTTCAATCAGTGAACACAGAGCCAGGATTCTCAGCAGCTGCAGGTACAGGAATGTTTTAAATATCTTTGGTTTTAGAAAACACGTGTCTTTCGGACGGGAAGGCCTAATGCAATATTTTAAAATTTTTAAATGTTTAAAATTTCAGGTAAGTTCTTCAATAACACAGCTCATGGTGTAGTCCATTTTGTCTCACTCTTCAGGCCTACTAGAGTAGATTTCACCAAAGAAAATTCCTGCACCTGAAAACATGTCAGGCTGAAGCGAGGTGCTGCATTACAGCAATTCTGAGAGCAAGGTGGGGAGAACAGGATGAAGATTTGAGAGATGAGCAACTTAGCAGACTGTACAATGTATGACTGGAGCTTAGGAAGTTGAGGGGTGACGCTGTAAAGGTTTATAAAATCATGAGGGGTATAGATAAGGTGAATAGCAAAGGTCTTTTCTCTCAGGTAGGGGAGTTCAAAGCCCCAAGGCATAAATTTAAGATGAGAGAAGAAAGATTTTAAAGGGACCTGTGGAGCAACTTTTTCATACAAAGCAGGGTTCGTATATGGAAGAACTGCCAGAGGAAATGGTGGATGCAGGTACAGATACAACATTTAAAATGCATTTGTGTAGGTACATGAATAGGGAAGATTGAGAAGGATATGGGTCAAATGCAGGCAAATGGTTCTCATATAGTTTGGGAAACCTGGTCAGCATGGATGAGTTGGACGAAAATGTCTGTTTTTGTGCGGTATGACTATTTAAGTAACTAATTTTTCTTTAACATTTTGCATGCAAAACATGTTGCTACTTTCAACATAAAGAAGGATAAATACAATGTTAATAGGAACAGATCTCTGTGGCAATGCATAGTGGGAAAGAATGTTAATGTAGTCAAAGATACTTAAATATCTTTTGGCGGCTCGGTGGCTCAGAGGTTAATACTGCTGCCTCACAGCGCCAGGGACGCAGGTTCGATTCCAGCCTCAGGTGACTATCTGTATGGAGTTTGCACATTCTTCCCGTGTCTGCGCGGGTGCTCCAGTTTCCTCCCCCAATCCAAAGATGAGCAGGTTAGGTGAATTGGCAATGCTAAATTTCCCATAGTGTTCAGGGATGTGGAGGTTCGGTGCATCAGTCAGGGGTAAATATAGGGTTGGGGAATGGGTCAGGGTGGATTACTCTTTGGAGGGTTGGTGTGGACTTGTTGGGCTGAAGGGCCTGTTTCCACACTGAAGGGATTTTATGATTCTATAAATAATTACCTCTAAATGATGCAGTGCAAAAGATTTACTGAAATTCCTGGAGGGATCAGAAGGGAATGATGAATGTGGAATAAGAGACAGTAATGCGTTTCTAAAAATTAAGTCTGGTGCATCTTGACAGTAATCTATACTTTTTACTTTCAACAGCATCTCCAATGTACTGCATTCTGACGCAGGTGTCTACAACTGTAGGATATTAATATCTAATGTTCCCATTGAATCAGAGAAGATCAATCTTCGAATAGAAGGTAAGACTTTCATGACAGCACATCATCTTTGAATCAAGTCATGCTCATTCAATTTTCCTACCACTTGCAAAATGAATGGAAAATTTAGTTATTCATGAAATGTTCTCATGAATTAAACTACAGTTATGAGGAGAGATGTGAGATACTGGGATTATCTCTGTTTGGGTACAGAAGGCCAAGAGACTATTTCTTCAAGTCTTTGAAAATTATAATAGGTTTTGATGAAGTGAAAGGGAAATCTGAGTTACAGTTGGGAAGTCATTGATGAGAGGGATGGTTTGTTCATTCAAAATTTTCACAGCAGAGAGTGGCGCGAGCTGGGCGGAAGTGAAGTTGGAGCGCAGAGCTAGTCGGGAAGGTAAGTGATCGATATTTGAGTGGGTGTGTTCTAGACCCCAGGCCCTACATAGTAGGGCCTCCCTCCCATCCTCCTCCTCTAACCTAACTTTAAAGTCCACAGGTAAGCGACTCAGTGTTCTTGTTTTGGAGACGAAGTGTAGAGTGATGGCAGCGCAGGCAGTGGAATGTTCCTCCGGCAGGATGTTCGAGGTAGGGGTGACCACCGATACTCCTGCCGACTTCATCTGCAGGAAATGCAGTCAGATCCTGCTCCTCACAGAACGAGTTAGGGAACTGGAACTGGAGTTGGATGAACTGAGGATTATTCGAGAGGCTGAGAGGGTGATAGATAGAAGCTACAGGGACATGGTTACACCAGAGAACAGAGGTAGCTGGGTAACAGTTAGAGGTGGGAAGGGGAGGAAGCAGCCAGTGCAGGGATCCCCTGTGGTCGTTCCCCTCAACAATAAGTATACCGCTTTGGATACTGTTGGGGGGGACGGCCTAGCAGGGGTAAGCTGCAGTGACCGAGTCTCTGGCACGAGGTCCGGCTCTGAGGCTCAGAAGGGAAAGGGGGAGAGGAGGAGAGCGCTAGTTATAGGAGACTCTTTAGTTAGAGGGACGGACAGGCGGTTCTGTGGACATGGGCGAGACTCTCGGATGGTTTGTTGCCTCCCGGGTGCCAGGGTCCGAGACGTCTCGGACCGTGTCTTCACAATCCTTAAGGGGGAGGGTGTGCAGCCAGAAGTCGTGATGCACGTTGGCACCAACGACATAGGTTGGAAGAGGGGTGGGGAGGTCATTCAGGAACTCGGAGTTAAGCTGGAAGCTAAAAGCTAGGACGGACAGAGTCGCCATCTCTGGGTTGTTGCCGGTGCCACGTGACAGTGAGGCAAGGAATAGGGAGAGAGTGCAGTTGAACACGTGGCTGCAAGGATGGTGTAGGAGGGAGGGCTTCAGGTATTTGGACAATTGGACTGCATTCTGGGGAAGGTGGGACCTGTACAAGCAGGACGGGTTGCACCTGAACCAGAAGGGCACCAATATCCTGGGAGGTAGGTTTGCTAGCACTCTTCGGGAGGGTTCAAACTAATTTGGCAGGGGGATAGGATCCGGACTTGTAGTCCAGCAAGTAGGCTAGTTGTTTGTCAGGATGTCCAAGAATGTAGGGAGGCTGTGGAGAAGGTAGCACTGACAGAGAGTACTTGCGGACACAGAGATGGGCTCAAGTGTGTATACTTCAATGCAAGGAGTATCAGAAGTAAGGTGGGTGAACTTAAGGCGTGGATCGGTACCTGGGACTACGATGTTGTGGCCAGCACGGAAACGTGGATAGAAGAGGGACAGGAATGGTTGTTGGAGGTTCCTGGTTACAGATGTTTTAGTAAGATTAGGGAGGATGGTAAAAAAGGAGAGGGGGTGGCGTTGCTAATTAGAAATGGTATAACGGCTGCAGAAAGGCAGTTCGAGGGGGATCTGCCTTTGGAGGTAGTATGGGCTGAAGTCAGAAATAGGAAAGGTGCAGTCACCTTGTTGGGTGTTTACTATAGGCCCCCCAATAGCAGCAGAGATGTGGAGAAACAGATTGGGAAACAGATTTTGGAAAGGTGCAGAAGCCACAGGGTAGTAGTCATGGGTGATTTCAACTTCCCAAACATTGATTGGAAGCTCTTTAGATCAAGTAGATTGGATGGGGCGGTGTTTATGCAGTGTATACAGGAAGCTTTTCTAACTCAGTATGTAGATTGCCCGACCAGAGGGGAGGCCATATTGGATTTGGTACTTGGTAACGAACCGGGACAAGTGATGGGCTTGTTAGTGGGTGAACATTTTGGTGACGGTGACCACAATTCTGTGACTTTCACCTTGGTTATGGAGAGAGATAGGTGCGTGCAACAGGGTAGGTTTTACAATTGGGGGAAGGGTAAATACGATGCTGTAAGACAGGATCTGAGAAGCATAAGTTGGGAGCACAGGCTGTCAGGGAAGGATGTGGTGGAAATGTGGAACTTTTTCAAGGAACAGATACGACGTGTCCTTGATATGTATGTACCTGTCAGGCAGGAAAGAGATGGTCGTGTGAGGGAACCTTGGTTGACGAGGGAGGTTGAATGTCTTGTAAAGAGGAAGAAGGAGGCTTACATAAGGTTGAGGAAACAAGGTTCAGACAGAGCATTGGAGGGATACAGGATAGCCAGGAGGGAGCTGAAGAAATGGATTAGGAGAGCTAAGAGAGGGCATGAAAAATCTTTGGCGGATAGGATCAAGGATAACCCCGAGGCATTTTATGCATATGTGAGAAACATGAGAATGACGAGAACGAGGGTAGGTCCGATCAAGGACAGTAGTGGGAGACTGTGTATTGAGTCGGAAGAGATAAGTGAGGTCTTGAATGAGTACTTTTCTTCAGTATTTACAAACGAGAGGGACCGTATTGTTGAAGAGGAGAGTGTGAAATGGACTAGTAAGCTAGAGGAGATACTTGTTAGGAAGGAAGGTGTGTTGGGCATTTTGAAAAACTTGAGGATAGACAAGTCCCCCGGGCCTGACGGGATGTATCCTAGGATTATGTGGGAAGCAAGAGAGGAAATTGCAGAGCCATTGGCTTTTCGTCTTCACTGTCAACAGGGGTGGTACCAGGGGACTGGAGAGTGGCGAATGTTGTGCCCCTGTTCAAAAAAGGGAATAGGGATAACCCCGGGAATTACAGGCCAGTTAGTCTTACTTCGGTGGTAGGCAAAGTAATGGAAAGGGTACTGAGGGATAGGATTTATGAGTATCTGGAAAGACACTGCTTGATTAGGGACAGCCAGCACGGATTTGTGAAGGGTAGGTCTTGCCTTACGAGTCTTACTGAATTCTTTGAGGAGGTGACCAAGCATGTGGATGAGGGTAGAGCAGTGGATGTAGTATACATGGATTTTAGTAAGGCATTTGATAAGGTTCCCCATGGTAGGCTTATGCGGAAAGTCAGGAGGCATGGGATAGAGGGAAATTTGGCCAGTTGGATAGAAAACTGGCTAACCGGTCGAAGTCAGAGAGTGGTGGTAGATGGTAAATATTCAGCCTGGAGCCCAGTTACAAGTGGAGTTCCGCAGGGATCAGTTCTGGGTCATCTGCTGTTCGTAATTTTTATTAATGACTTGGAAGAGGGAGTTGAAGGGTGGGTCAGTAAATTTGCAGATGATACGAAGATAGGTGGAGTTGTGGATAGTGAGGAGGGCTGTTGTCGGCTGCAAAGGGACTTAGATATGATGCAGAGCTGGGCTGAGGAGTGGCAGATGGAGTTCAACCCTGCCAAGTGTGAGGTTGTCCATTTTGGAAAGACAAATAAGAATGCGGAATACAGGGTTAACGGTAGGGTTCTTAGTAAGGTGGAGGAGCAGAGGGATCTTGGGGGTCTATGTTCATAGATCTTTGAAAGTTGCCACTCAGGTGGATAGAGCTTGTAAGAAGGCCTATGGTGTATTAGCGTTCATTAGCAGAGGGATTGAATTCAAGAGTCGTGAAGTGATGTTACAGCTGTACAGGACTTTGGTTAGGCCACATTTGGAGTACTGTGTGCAGTTCTGGTCGCCTCACTTTAGGAAAGATGTCGAAGCTTTGGAGAGGGTGCAGAGAAGATTTACCAGGATGTTGCCTGGAATGGAGAATAGGTCGTACGAGGATAGGTTGAGAGTGCTAGGCCTTTTCTCATTGGAACGGCGAAGGATGAGGGGTGACTTGATAGAGGTTTATAAGATGATCAGAGGAATAGATAGAGTAGACAGTCAGAAACTTTTTCCCCGGGTACAACAGAGTGTTACAAGGGGACATAAATTTAAGGTGAAGGGTGGAAGGTATAGGGGAGATGTCAGGGGTAGGTTCTTTACCCTGAGAGTGGTGGGGGCATGGAATGCGCTGCCTGTGGGAGTGGCAGAGTCAGAATCATTGGCGAACTTTAAGTGGCAATTGGATAGGTACATGGATAGGTGCTTAAGCTCGGATAAATGTTTGGCACAACATCGTGGGCTGAAGGGCCTGTTCTGTGCTGTATTGTTCTATGTTCTATGTTCTAAAGATTGAGGAGAAGGATTGGGGAATTCCTTTGACGAAGAGTGTTGAAATACAGAATACTTTTTCACAAGGAATAGTTGAGGCAAAATAATTGTTATACTTGGTAAAGGAAGAGTTAATTGAAAGATTTGAAGCTGAGAAAACATAGGAATTCTGAGAGTGAGGAGCTGAGGTGTTTGCTTTAGATAAGGACGGATTTACATACAGTGAGTTGAATGGCCTACTTATTACGTTGTAAACTTCTGAGATGCTATAGACATACACTTTGAGGTTGAGTATGATCTATGATTTAACTTATTAAAGTTGTATAGCATATACAATACTGAAGTAAGAAATGGGTTGAAGAGTTATGGAGAGATAGGAAAATTGAGTTGAGATCAGCCATGATCATATTGAATGGCAGAATTGCCAATCCTGCTCCTTGTTCTTATGTTCTAAAATACAGCTCTCTGTAGCATATTTAATTGTGTGATCATCAGAGGAACTGAATGTTTGAGTTCCACAGTAATTGTGTTCCATGTTCTTCCATTAGTTCCTCCTTGAGCCTACTGAGCTGAAATATTATTTAAAAACTGAAAGTTAGTTTCATTACAAAGGAGCTGCCATTTAGTTACTTTGTGTTTTAACTTTCAACTGAACTGTCTCAGACAAAGGTAACATAGTAGAAATGAAAGCTCCCTGGAGATATTATTCTGGAGCTAGATGTAAGAAAGTTTCTTGCCACCATTTTTCAACTTCTTTCTTTTAAAGGGGAATCCTCACTTTCGACTGAACATCTTTTTGCAAGTTTTTTCCTGTTCATTCCATTCCAGTCAAGTATTGAGAGGTGAATCGGCTGTCTGGTCTTGAAGCATTTCCATTGGCCACAACAGCATTTTGAGATATTTAACACACAGCTATATCTCACCATAAAGGAACGTAGTAATTGAATTAATCAGAATCAAATAAAATGTCAATTAGAAGGTTTACTTGTGGGAAAGGAAGAACAATTTTATTATTTTCTCAGCCCAATAAAAATAATAAAGAGACAACATCAAACACACAAGCACATTTAACATTTAAAAAGGGAGAAGTGCGCAGTACTAAAGTATGATAAATGAATCTGTAGTTTATGTCTTTGTAAATGTTGAGTTTTAACCTAACCTGAAACCACAATTAGTAAATTGGTGGCTTGTATCCTGAGCAGTATATTCCTATTACCTTTGCATTCTCAGTGAGTGATATTTCTCTAATTTGTTTTATCATGGTTAAAAATTTCACAACACCAGGTTATAGTCCAACAGGTTTATTTAGAAGCACTAGCTTTCGAAGCACTGCTTCTTCATCAGCATGAAGAAGAAGTGCTTCGAAAGCTAGTGCTTCCAAATAAACCTGTTGGACTATAACCTGGAGTTGTGTGATTTTTAACTTTGTCCACCCCAGTCCAACACTGACTCCTCCAAATCATGGCTTGTTTTATCACCAGATTGTGTCCTTGCAAAGAGACTAAGAGAGAGCAGGATGAGAGAGAGAAAGAGCAATGTATCAAGTTCTAGTTACAAATGCATCTTTCTTTGCTACTCTGTCAAAGCAACTGCTTGAAAAATAGCTCATTCATGTATTCCTATTTTTGGGCTCACAGTTTTCTGAGCTGGATAATTTGCAGGCAACTTTTCCTCCTTTTTGAAAATGTCAACTTCAGTTTAGACTATCTTTATTTATGTCACATCAGTTTCGTGAAACTGGGATAACCTATGGACAACTAATTGCTGTGACCATTTTAAGTCAGTAATTTTCCTTTTTAAAACCATTTTATTTGATGAAAGTCCAGCTGTTAACTCAGATGATGGAATTCAGAGATTCATGATCAATATTTTGCCACAAACATATCAATACGCGGATGATTTAAGTGAATTTGGAAGATTATATAATGTTGAATTCTGAATATAAACCTCTGTCCTCTTGTAGAGTTGTCAACATTTATGGCACATTCAGCTCATCATGTTTATGCTAGCCATAAAGAAGCTGTCTGGCCTAATCTCAGTATTCTGCAGTCGGTCCGTAGCCTTGTGAGTTACCAAACTTCAGTTGCTTCTGAGGGACCCTTTTAAAATGATGCGGGTTCCTGCCTGTACCATTCTTTGAAGCAGTAAATTTTAGAGTCCCCAGGATTCTAAAATGATGTGTGTCAATGAAGGTGGCTACTTGGCCAATCAAGTCAATGCTGTTTCACTACTCAGCAATCCAATCAGTTCTAATCCTCTGTTCTTCCTGATCAAATTTGTTTCCATCAAGTTCCCATTTAAATTTTCCCTTTCAAATCGTCAACTCACTCTGGTTCAACTGCCCTTGTAGCAGAGAGTTCCAGGTCATTATGACTCATTGAATTAAAACAAATTCTTTCAAAATCTCCTCCATCTCTTTCTAAATATTTGATATCTCTGTCCCCTGACCCTTGTATTATCAGCTAATAGGAGTAGCTTTTCCTTGTCTGTCTTGTCTTAACCTTTCATAATCTTTACACCATTATCAACCCCCTACCACCAAAAACACACAAACACACACACACAAAACCCCAAACACCCTTTCTTTATTCATGCGTGGGATCTTGGCTTTCGCTTGCAGGGCCAGAATTTGTTGTCCATTCCTAGTTACCCTAGAGAAGATAGTGTTGAGCTGCACTGCTGCAGTCCATGGGCTTTAAGTACACGCACAATGCCATTAGGGAGGGAATTCCAGGATTTTGGACCCAGTGACACTAAAAGATTTGTGATATATTTCCAAGTGAGGATAGTGAGTGACTTGGAGTGAAACTTGCCAGGTGGTAGTATCGATATGTATCAACTGCCCTGTCCTTCTAGATGGTAGTGGTCATTGATTGGAAAATGCTGTTGGAGAATCCTTAATGAATTTCTGTGATGCCTCTTGCAATTGGTACACACTACATCTATTAAAATTTGGTGGTGGATGGAATGAATATTTTATGTATTTGGTGCCAAACAAGCAGGCTGCCCTGTCCTGGATGGTGTCAAGCTTCTTGAGTGTTGTTGGAGCTGCACTTATCCAGGCAAGTCAAGAGTATTCCATCACAGTTGTGACTTGGGCCTTGTAGATGGATGACAGGCTCTTGGAAGTCGGGAATGACTTACTGTCTGCAGGATTCTTAGCCTCTGACCTGTCGTTGTAGCCACGGTATTTCTACGCCTACTCCAATTCAGTGATACTATTGAATATTAAGGAGCAATGGTTGGATTGTCTCTTATAGGATTTGGTTATTGCATTTTTATGAAACAACTGTTATCCTCTACTTGTCAGTCCAAACCACTTCCATCTAGGAAGACAGGGGAGGCAGATACCCCAGGAACACCACCACCTGCAAGTTCCCTGCTAAGCCACATCATCCTAACTTGGAAATGTATTACCATTCCTTCACTATTGTTGCCTCAAAATCCTGGAATTCCATCCTACAGCACATGGACTGCAGCAGTTCAAGAAGGCAGCTCATTACCACCTTCTTGTAGCTCAGATCTCCTTTCTGGTAAATCTTTTTTATTCATTCACAGGAACATAGATGTTACCGGCTCTCATTTGTTACCCCTCTGTCATTGCCCTTCAGAAGGTGATGTGGTGAGCCACCTCCCTGAGCTACAGCCATCCATCTGGCGTAGGTGCACCCAATTAGGAAGTGAGTTCCAGGACTTTAATCCTTTCCTTTAGCAAAGGAATGATTCTGTAGTTCTAATTCAGGATGATATCTGGCTTGGAGTGCAGCTTGCAGTTGGCAGTGCCCATGTGTCTGTCGTCCTTGTCATGGGTATGGAAGATGCTGTTAGAGGAGCCTTGGTGAATTGCTACAGTACCTTTTGTAGATGGTACTCAGTGCTAGTGATGGAAGGCATGAATGTTAAAGGTGAAGGATGTGGTGTCTGTCAAGCACGTTGTGTTGTTCTTGATGCTTTCGAGCTTCTCGAATACTGTTGGAACTGTACCCATCCAGGCAAATAGAGAGTGTTCTATCACTCTCCTGACTTATCCCTGGATGGGCTTTTGGGACATGGGAGTTGACTTATGAGTTGCAGAAGTCCTAGCTTCTGACCTAATCTTGAAGTCATGGTATTTATTTGGCTGGTCCAGTTCAGTGTTTGGTTAATGATGATGCCAGGATGTTGCTACCACAATACATTTTCACAATTCTCTGAACTAAATTCTACTTGACACTTGGCCCCTTCTACTGGCCTGTCTATGTCCTGTTCGAGTCAAGTTTAATCACTCTCAATGCATGCCATCTCTCCCAATTGTGAACTTTTAGTTTCAATGTTAAAAGAGCCATAGTCCTAATGCTGACCACGTTGCCGAAAGCTACTAACCATCCAACCTCCGGTTGTCAAAACCAAAATGTCCTGCAAGTTGTAATTTGATAACCTGAAGCTAATTGTTTTTGTCTAAGTGAAATCTGATCTTCTTGTTTTGAGAAATAACTTTTTATGTTATGCTTTTTAAACGCTTTCTCAAAGTCCGGAGGGACAATACCTATTGCATTTTCTTCAAGTTTTTCTGTCACTTCTGGTGAAAAAAGTCTCCTAATCTCTCCTCTAACCCTTCTACCAATTATTTTAAAATCTATACCTTTTTGTTATTGGGTCCATCCATTCTATCTAGGTATTTGATAATTTTGTAGACCTCAGTTAAACCTCTGTTCTTATCAACTCAGTCTATCAAGTATCTTTTCATAACAAAAATTCTTCAGTCCAGGTAACAAGCTTATAAATCTCCAAAGCATCCTCTCCATTGTGGTCACATCTTTACTTTGACCTGGTGACCAGAATTGCATGTAATACTCACCAGTAAATCAATTATGTTTTATACATTTTCAGCATAACCTCTTTTCTGTTCTATATCTTTTCTAATAAATAAAAGTGTTAGGCTTGCCTTGCCTTGTCCCTTGGCATGATACCTTCAGGATTTTGAGGGCCTGTATGCTAGAGTATCTCTATTTCTGTATAATTTTAGTGTCCTACCATAATGCATTCTTTTGCTTTGCTTTCCCTCTCCAAATGGGGACTGAGAACACTACAAGACATGTCAACATTCTGGCAATAGTAGTGATGATTTATGCTTCAGAACCAGCCATGTTGTTCCTGTGCAGCTACAACACTGGCATCTACCCAACAATGTGAAAAATTGCCCAAGTGTGTCCTGTCCATAAGAAGGAGGGCCAATCCAACTTAGCAATTACTTGCCTATCAATCTACTCTAAATCATCAGCAAAATGATTGAGGGGATCACTGCACTTGAATTTAAATCATTGATACATGTGATGAAAAGAGAGGGATCCTATACTGAGCCCTTCAGCACCCAATGTAAACTGCTTTCCAGAAAACGATTCATCCATCAGTACATTTTTCTCCTGCCATTGAGTCAGCTTTGAACTTGTTAATCTTAGGTCCCATGGGCCTTTTCCTTTCTGACCATACTGAAATCTGATTAAAAGCTCACTTATCTAATCAACTTTGTTACTTCACATTCTGTAGGGTAGTTTAATGCAGCACTTTTGTGCCCCTGTCATTTTGAATGTGAGCATTTACTTGATATTCTTATTGACCAAATTTCTAGTCAAACTTGGCCACATAGCTGGTGGGAAACATAGGATTCTGAGTGAGCTACATGCAGAAATTCTGAACAGAAGAGGAGGAAGGAGAACGTTTCCAAAAGTCCTGGTTAGTTTGCAATGTGGAAAATTTGAGTCACAATTTGTGTTTCACTTCTCCTTCCTGTCATGTGTTATATACTCAAATAGCAAATCTCAGCAACAGGAATTGAGAAAGTTGCTTAGTGAAAAGCTGGGCGCCATTAAGGCACCCATTAGAAATGATTATAGAGTGTGCTGTGATGGCTCCGTTGATAAATCACGACTGAGTGTGGAAGTGGAGTGTGAAAATCAGTAAACATTTGCAAGTTTAATCACAGTTTCACGCTAAATAATGAATCTAGAGCAGAACAAGAGTTTGAAAGAGTTTGACTTAAGGGTGTAGGTGTATAGTTCCTTGAAAGTGGAGTTGCAGGTAGACAGGATGGTGAAGAAGCATTATCATTAGCTACAATGATCCTAGGATAAGCAAAATGACAATTGCTCAACAGGTTTAATATTTAGTGGGGATGCACTAGTGTTTATGTGCGAATACCAATTGAGGACAGCATCATGGGTGGATTATGGTATCCCACCCTTTCACAGTTGTCAAGTAGACATCGTCTCATTCTTGTGATTCTTCACGAATAAATATTGACATAACTTGGTGATGGTATTGAGGTTAGCCGGCAGATATAGAATAGTACCCCGGCATCAGCCTATGGTTTTTGTGTACATGGCCCTGACCAGGTATGTATGGTTAGCTACAAGGTTCATCATTCTGTTGATTTTTCTGATTTTATGTTCTTAGCTTGTAATTTTAATGGACACCCATGAATTCTATTACGTACTTCTAATAGAGCGTCAGATACTTTGTGGGTACAAAACATTGAGTCATAAAATTTTACAGCACAGAAAGAGACCCTTCAGCCCATTGTGTTCACTGGCCATTAAACATCCATCTGCTGGACATGGTTGAGATACTAAATAAATATTTCATGTGAACATTTACTGCAGAGAAGGATGTGGAAGCTAGGGTACTTGGAGAAATAAATAGTGCTATCTTGAAAAGAGTTCCCATTACAACAGACAAAGTGCTGGAAGTCTTAAATACATAAAGGTAGATAAATCCTCAGGACCTGATCAGGTGTTTTCCAAAACATTGTGGGAAGCTGGAGAAGAGATTGCTAAACCCCTTGCTGTGATACTTGTATAACGATGGAACACTGGAGGTTAGCTGATGTGGTGCCATTATTTAAGAAAGGGTGGTAGGAAAAGCCAGGGAAGTATGGACCGGTGAGCCTTACGTCAGTAGTAGGTCAGTTATTGAAGGGGGTTCTAAGGGATATGGTCTACATGCGTTTGGAAAGATAAGGACTGATTATGGATAGTGAACATATCTTTATGTGAGGGAAATCATATCTCACTAATTTGATTGCATTTTTTGAAGAGAAAGACAAAGAAAATTAATTAACATAGAGGGGTAAACGTTGTCTAAATGGGCTTCAGCAAAGTGTTCAACAAGGTTTCATATAGTAGACTGGTTAGTAAGGTTAGATCACATGGGATCCGGGGGGACGAGTGAATTGGATGCAAAATTGATTGAAGGTAGGAAACCGAGGTTGGTGATAAAGGGTTGCTTTTCAGACTGGAGGCTGTCACCAGTGGTATGCCACAATGATCAATGTTGCATCCACTACTTTTCATCATTTACATAAATGATTTGGATGTGAATATAAGAAAAATAGTAAGTTTGCAGACGACACCAAAATTGGTGGTGTAGTGGACAGTGAACAAGATTACCTCAGGGTACAATGGGACCTTGATAAGATGGGCCAATGGGCAGAAAAGTGGCAGAAGGAGTTTAATTTAAGTAAGTATGAGGTGTTGCATTTTGGTAAAGCAAACCAGAGTAGGACTATACAGTTAATAGTAAGACCCTGGGAAGTTTGCCAATGAAAGAGCCTTAGGGATGCAGGTGCATTATTTCTTGAAAGTGGAGGTGCAGGTCGACAGGGTAGTGAAGGTGGCATTTGGCATGCTTGCCTTCCTTGGCCAGAACATTGAGTACAGTAGTTGTGATGTCATATTGTCACTGTACAGGACATTGGTGAGGCCACTTTTGCCCTTCAATAGGAAGGATGTTGTTAAACTTGAGAGGATACAGAAAAGATTTACAAAGATATTACCAGGACTGCACAGTTTGAATTATGGAGAGAGACTGAATAAGCTGGTACTTTTTTTCCCTGGAGCATTGGAGACTGAAGGTTGACCATATAGAGATTTATAAAATCATGAGGGGCATGGATAGACTAAATAGTCAATGTCTTT
This sequence comes from Chiloscyllium plagiosum, assembly GCF_037043375.1. Taxonomy (NCBI): domain Eukaryota; kingdom Metazoa; phylum Chordata; class Chondrichthyes; order Orectolobiformes; family Hemiscylliidae; genus Chiloscyllium; species Chiloscyllium plagiosum. Next base: position 136,520,404 of record NW_028270141.1, read on the forward strand.
TTCCGAGGGTGATGAAGTCTGAGACTAAAGGGCATAGGTTTAAGGTGAGAGGAGTAAAACTTAAAAATGACCCAAGGGACAACGTTTTCATGCAGAGGGTAGTGCCTGTATGGAACAATCTGCCAGAGGAATTGGTGGAGGTGGGTATAATTGCAACATTTAGAAGGCATCTGGATGGGTTTATGAATAGGAAGGGTTTAGAAAGATCTGGGCCACATGCAGGCAAATGGGACTAGTTCAGATTGGGATGTATGGTCAGTGTGAACGAGTTAGACCAAAAAATCTGTTTCTATGCTGAATGACTCTATGAATCTATATTCTTGGTGGCACAGTGGCTCAGTGGTTAGCAATGCTGCCTCACAGAGCCAGGGACCTGGGTTCGATTCTACCCTTGTCTATGTAGGTTTCCTCCAGGTGCTCCAGTTTTCTCCCACATTCCAAAGATGTGCAAGTTAGGTGCATTAGTCATAGGAAAAACAATGTTATAGGGATAGGTTGGAATGCTGTTCAGAGGGTCAGTGTGGTTTTGATGGGCCAAATGGCCTGCTTCCACATGGTAGGAATTCTATGATCCATATTCAGCATTTTGACCATAGTCTTGTATGCTATGCCAATTCATGTGATTATGTAAATACTAATTAAATGCAGTGATGGGTTTCGCCTCTACTGTTCTTTCAGACAGTGAGTTCCAGAAACCTGTCACTTCTGGCTGAAAAAATTCTTCCTTTAAAGCTCCTGCCCTTCACCTTAAATCAATGTCTCCCAGTTGTTGATGGCTTTAATTCGTGCCCCTCAGAATCTTTTACATTTCAATCATTCTTTTGTAAGGAAAATAACCCCAACTTATCTAGTCTGTCTTCATAGTTTAAAAGCTCCAACTCATCCTGGTAAATCTCCTCTTCACTCTTCCTATAATGTGGTGACCAAAACTGCACACCAGAACCATGGCCTAACGAATATTGTACACATAATAACCATCATAACCTCCTTGCTCTTCTACTCAGTGCCATCACTTATAAAGGCAAATATCCCATCTGCTTTCTTAACCCACCTTATTGACCTCTCCCTTTGCATGTGGCATTTTGTAACCTCGGTTTCTCTCTGCTGACTTTCTCCAGCATTTTCTGTTTTCATTTCTGATCTCCAGCTTCTGCAGTATTTTACTTTTACTCTCATCCTATGTATCATCTTGGTAAACCTTCTCTGCACCCTGTCCAAAATGTTCGCATTTTTCTTAAAATGTGTCTCAAATTGGCCCAAACAGTGACTTGTGAATGTTTGATATGACTTTCATGTTTTTGTATTAAGTGCACCAATGTACAAACCCAAGAATCACAAATGTTTTTGTAGCTGCCTTATCAGCTTGCTTTTCCACCTCCAGGATGTATGGATATGCAACAATGAAAACGCAAATACACAAAACTCATGAATAATGCATAGTTACAGTTAATGTTACATGTAGGGTATCGCTGTGAACATTATTAGCAGAATTTATAGATAATAGACATGGCTTTGACTACGATGTGCATTTAGGGTATCTCGTATTTAACTGATGCCGTTTTAAAATGCTCCCATTTTCAGGATTGCCAAGTTTTATTCAAGAACCTGAATCAAAAAACGTCACAAGAGATGCATCCTTTAATCTCACCTGTGAGGCTGTCGGCCCACCGTATCCCGTGGATATTTATTGGTTACGGAATGGTGAGAAGATGAAAATGGTCGCAGACACATCCCCTTCTGTTTTGACTGTAGCAGGTCAGTTAGCTTCAAGTGCATATTTCTGATTCTTGATTAATTTAATTTTCAGCTACTTCTGATTGGATTGTGTAGCTGTATGGATTCATTCACTGCAAAACATTGTTTCTTTTTTTTTCAAGCGTGATATTACAGTTTATCTATTTTGTTGGGTATAAAAAACTTTTTGGTTGGTTAATCATATACATTTTAATGAGCTTATTTAAAAAAATAGTTGAATAAATGTCTGATTAGCAATGAAAGTTACAAGAAAGATATAGTCTAAAGTGGTTGAATATACCAGAGGATACAAAAGTTTCTGCTAATGGAGGAAAGATGATGAGAAATTGACATCTGTCAAACATAGTACATCAGGCATAGATGGATACATATGTGACTAGCTTCCACAGATTATCATTGAGAATTGAATGGGATAAAAATTGAGAGTGATAGGTAGCATTACATCTGGGTGTTGGAAATTTTGAGTGCCATTTTCTCATGATAAAATGCCTTTGTGCTCTTTAATGTGGCCTTTTCCTGCTCTACCTATTGTGCAAGTTTTACAGGAGTATAATAGTCCTTGGATGTAAACCATGTAAAATACAAATATTTGCCCCAACACTTTGGTTCAGTGACCCTTTTGAGAAACTGAATGTGAATTGGTCTGGATCACAACTGATGTATCAATATTTGAAGACAAAATACCAACTTCCATATGTCTCTACTGTAAAATATCCTCACTTTTGGTCATAAATACTTGATTTCTCTTGCAGTTTCTTTTTAAGTCAAATGCTAAAAATAAATCTCTTTGCTTTTTTATATTCCTGTGTACTATGTCCTTTGAATGCCCTGTATGAAAACATTTATTTGTACACTTGCATAACAATCCTTTTAAGATGATTAAGTTGGTGAATTTTGGACTGAATATTTCAGCCCTGTGGAAAACAACCTAATCTGCACCTAGAATCTCAACAAAAAATGTCTTGCATCAGGTTTCTTCCCTCCTCTCTGGAAGAAAAGAACTTAACTGAGCTGGCAGAAAAAATGTTCTGAAAATTGATTTCTTTCCCTTGACACTTCAATGCCGTACTGAGTGAGTGACACACAATTGAAGGTGTAGATGTTCAACTGACATATGAAGCCAAGGCCTTGTCAGCTCTTTTGGGTAAATGTAAAAGTTTATTACAAGGCACAACTTCAAAACAAAAGAACAAAGGAGTTTCCTTGTATCCTGGCTAAAACGTATCTCTCAACAGACTGCTAACAGGTCATTAATACGTTGCTGTTTGTGGGATCTTGCCGTGTGCTGCCACTTTTCTCAGAAGGCATCCGTGACTACATTTCAAAAATGCTTCATTGGCTGGAAACATTTCAAAAGTTATGTTTAAGTGCAGTGATTTCTTTAGTAGTACTTGATGAGATAAACATAGATATTAAAACGTGGTTCTAGCAAAGCTAGTATACTTAAAATCATCTGGTTCAAATCAGATGCATATTGAGCTGATCAGAGAAGTGAGGGTAGAAATTCTGAAGTTGCTGGCTATAAGCTTCCTATCCTGCTTAGGTGCAGGGCTGGCTTCAAAGGATAGTAAATGTATGACATTTATTCAAAGTAAGTGAGAAGAGCAAACTAGTGAGTTTAATATCAATATTATAATTTAAGAATTATTCAAGCCCCGAAAGAAGAAACTTGACCTTTCCTTTTGATGTTGGTTTTTTAGAAGAGCAAATCTTATAGTCTTTATGTGATAGCCCACCCAATCTTTTTTTTCTGTTCAGGTGCTTATCCAATTCCCCTTTGAAAGCTTTAACTGGAACACACTCTGAGGGAATGCGTTCAAGACATCAATCATACATTCCGTTTTTTATGTAAGACAGTTTCCTTTAATCCTTTTTTTGCCAGTCATATCTGGTTCTTTCAGTTCCCAATGGAAACCGTTTCCCTCTATTTACTCTATCTTCATGATTACGAACATTTCCACCGAATCTCCTCTTAACCTTCTTCTGTAAGGAAAACAACCTGAGCTATCTGTACAACTGAATTCCTGGAACTGTCCACCTGTATTATTCACAATCTGATCCCCTTTCCCTCCACTGGCAAAAGTAGGATCTGAGTGAAAATTGGGGCAGGACTTTAGTATCCATTTCCTTCCTGCCATTTTCAGGACTCTGGAGGTAGTCCAACTCAGCAAAATTAGATATCTTCATCCTGTTCAGGCATGTTTTGAGATACCTCTGGAGCTGGTGGGACTTGAACTCAGGCTTTCTGGCTTAGAGATAGGGACATTAAAAATCTGGCCTATTATCTCATTTTAGAATGTTGTCCAAGCATTGATCCTTGTTGTATTCCACAAGCAACACCCTGCCAACCTGCAAATAACCTGAAAATGATAGGTGAATGGCAGGTGTCTTTTCTCTAGGATGGGGGATTTCAAGAGTAGGGGACATATTTTTAAGGTGAGAGGAGAAATATTTAAAAAACACGTGAGGAGCAATTTGTTTATACATAGAGCAATTCATGTGTGGAATGAACTTCCAGAAGAAGTAGCGGATGCAGGTACAGTTCTAATGTTTAAAAGACATTTGAATATGCACATGACTAGGAAAGGTTTGGTGGGATATGGGCCAAGTGCAGGCAGGGTGGGACTAGTTTAGTTTGGGATTATAGTCGGCATAGACTGGTTGGACCGAAGGGTCTGTTTCCCTGCTATTTTTGTGCTTTGACCAATTTTGTTTCTTGATTCTTTACCTCCTGCAGTAACCTTTTATTTGGCATGTCTTTTGAAAAGCCAAATAAACTACATTTATGGTTTTCCTTTTATTTACACTGCTCGTTACATTCTCAAATAGATTTATCAGATGAAAACTAGAAGAACTGCAAATGCTGTAAATCAGAAACAAAAACAAGAAGTTGCTGGAAAAGAGGAACTGAGGAATGGTCACTCACACCGAAACATTAAATCTGATTTCTGTTCACAGATGCTGCCAGACCTGCTGTGCTTTTCCAGCAATTTCTAGATGTGTCAAATCCCTTTTCAGTTTCCCTTTCATAAAACAATGTTGGCTCTATCTTTTTATCATTTGATTTCTAAATGTCCTATTATCATTTCCTTTCTTGACAACTGATGTTAGGCCAACTGGCCTGAGGTTCGTTGTGATTCTTTGCTCTCTTTTCTGACACAATGGAATTGCATTGGCTATCTTCCAACTGTTCCAGAATCTAAGGAACCAGTCCTCAACCTTATTACTACTCCAGGCAATTATTGTAAGCCTGTTTTTCATTGAATGCCAAGTTGGATTGTTTTCCTGTGGAGCTTTGTCTTACAATGGAATATTCATTGAAAACTGTGAAATACTACTTGACATGTTTGCTCTTACTTAACTACTGGCATACCTTTATTTCTAAATTACAAATCTACCTCAGAGGAGAAAGTGAGGTCTGCAGATGCTGGAGATCAGAGCTGAAAATGTGTTGCTGGAGAAGCGCAGCAGGTCAGGCAGCATCCAGGGAACAGGAGAATCGATGTTTCGGGCATAAGCCCTGAAGAAGGGCTTATGCCCGAAACTTCGATTCTTCTGTTCCCTGGATGCTGCCTGACCTGCTGCGCTTCTCCAGCAACACATTTTCAGCTATCAATCTATCTCAGCCAACTTGTCCCTCAAATCTGAGTAATTGGCTTGATTGCAGTTTATTGCTAAGTTTTGCTCAGGTAAGAGGGTAAAGATTCCTCTCCTGGACCCAGCAAACCCTCACTTGGATGTAGCTGCCAAGTTTCATTGTGATTACTATATATCTTATTTAAAGTACCAGCTTTCCAATATTGGAATGGGTTGAGCATCCACCCACCTCAGTTAAAACCAAATTGGTGACTTTGTTCAGAAAACTGTTTTCTTTAAATGAGTTTAATTCACCTGACCTCTACCTAGTCCAAAACCATTGGATATTTTTGGTTAATCTTCCCCCAGCTCTCTGCAAGATGAACATTGACCACACCAAAAAAGATAAAGAAATTGTAATTTCAGGATTTGGGACTAAAGGATTTGGCTCCCCCGTTAGAAAGCTTCAAACCTTAAAACTTGTCATGAAACATTCACATGAAGCACTGGCTTGTAATGGCTAAAGGGCTAGATTTAGGAACAGCTGTCTTGCTATTGCCATGCATTGTAATTATGTGGTAATTGTGTGTGTATGTGTTCATTGAGACTGAACATTATCGATGGCATTCCGGACAAATAGAACTTACTCTTGGCAGCAAAACCCTCAATGCACTAAAAGACATTTCTATTTTCAGTTCTCAAATTGGCCTTTGTGCTTATAAGTGGCTGAATTTTCTATCCATCAAGAATTGGAAGGATCTTTAATGCTGGAAAGTGTAATGACCTTTTGCTTTTCTTTCAGTCTCCAGCATTGATTTAAACTCTCTACCTCCCACTCCACTTCCTCAAATTCAAAGTACATTCCTCTTGACCCACCTTTCACACGAGCCATCCTATGACAAGATTGAGATTGCCATTCAGCATTGAGTTACATTGGGTTGCCTTCTATACTGAGTCTGGTTGAGGCTTGGGTGGGTGAGGAAACATTGTTGATGTCTAATTTGAAGAAATGAAAGGAAGATCCAGTTTTCATTTAAAGAAACCTTTAAGAATGGCTGCATACGTTAAAGCAAAATCTACATGTGTAAAACTGCTTCCTTGCACAGTTAAAAAGTAGACCTGAGTTCACACACCACGTTTGTGAATTAGGCCATTGCATAGATGTACTTGCTTCTCTTGTTTCAGTCATGGGACAGGTGATGGCCTCATGATATTATTGCTGGACTGTTAATCCAGAGGCCTAGATAACGATCTGAGGACCCAGGTTTTAATCCTGCCATGACAGATGGTGGAATTTGAATTCAATTAAAATCTGGAATTAGGAGTCTCATGATATCCATGAGACCGTTGTTAGAAAAACCCATCTGGTTCACTAATGTTGGTTCGGGAAGGAAATTGCCATCCTTACCTGGCCTGGCTTACATGTGACTCTAGACCCACAGCATTGTGGTTGATTTTATGGTCTCTGGGCAATTAGGGATGGGCAATAAATGCTGGTCTAGCCCTCTTTCTGTGAATGAATTTTAAGAAGTCATGAAGAAGCAAGCCATTTTCTTAAGTGTATTTTAAAATTTATAATGCCCACTGTGTTTTTGATTGAGCGAAAGGCTGATTGCCCTTGAGTTAGGTGCGAAGTTAACTTTGCACTCATGGCCTTTACATTGCGTCTGCTGAAATTCATGCCATTATAGCATATTGTCCTTGGTATCCGGTCCTCAATCCTGTGACACTCCACTGGACTTGGGCTTGGGCACAGAGGTGAAAAAGCAGTATCTTAATGTGTGCTGCTTTATTCTTCAATTGTTTGCTTAATAATCATCCATAAATCAATCAACAAAAGAAAAATAATTAGCTTGTTATGGAACCAACTTTTCAATCTGTTACATAAATAGAGAAAATGCTGGAAGTACTCAACAGGTTAGATTAGTTAGATTAGATTACTTACAGTGTGGAAACAGGCCCTTCGGCCCAACAAGTCCACACCGACCCGCCAAAGCGCAACCCACCCATACCCCTACATTTACCCCTTACCTAACACTACGGGCAATTTAGCATGGCCAATTCACCTGACCCGCACATCTTTGGACTGTGGGAGGAAACCGGAGCACCCGGAGGAAACCCACGCAGACACGGGGAGAACGTGCAAACTCCACACAGAAAGTCGCCTGTGTTGGGAATTGAACCCGGGTCTCTGGTGCTGTGAGGCAGCAGTGCTAACCACTGTGCCACTGTGCCGCCAACATCTGGCAGCATCTATGGAGAAAGAAAAAAGTGAACAGCTGGCCTTTCCCAGGCCCACAGAGGTGATTTTGGAGGCATAGTGAAGCACAGTCATTTGGAAATTTGTTTACTGAGAAGGCACTTCGACATGTTCCCATCTCCTTGTTCATTGTACAGTATCTTCTTCACTAGTTACTCAATTGTTCCACCCCATCCCTTGCCATGACATGGTAAGGTTTGCAGAGCTTTGACTTCATACTTTTGTTTGAGATATCAATTGGCTGTCTAAAATACTATTTTTGCAGCCTAGCATATTGTGTTATAGCTTCTGTTGATGCCTCTGTTTTAAGCATTACTTGATGGTTTTCCCAGAATGCGGTTCTATACTTCTGATTGAATGCTGCCTGGATGGTGCAGAAGGAATGAGGGATGTGTAGACTATTTTAGGCTTTGCTGGTAGTTCAAATTTCAATTTGTGGTTAGGTGCAGACTTCCCTTTGGGTGTTAATGATTGCTTTGAGTGTTTTCTCATAAATGCAGAAGGAGTCCAAGTTGTAACACGGATATCAACTCCAAAAAACAAATCAGTGTAACTAATGTGCACAATATACAAAGTATCAGGAGAGTGTCAGTCAGCATTGACTATAGGCCAAAAACTGACTTGAAATTTAGAGTGCTGTCACTTGAACAGACTGATTCTTATCTACATTGATGGCATGTGAAATACAATTGTTTCGTGTTAGTTCTGTTGTGTTCTCTTTGCAAGGACAATTCTGTTTTGAAGTTCATATACAGTAGGCAGTGTGGTTGAACTCTGTTGATCTCAGTTGTGTTTTTGGCTTGACGCCTATCTGGGAAACTGCTGTCATTTGGGACAGGAGACACTCATTGCAGGGAGACTGAAGTCTTCAGCTTGATCAAAAACAGATGACCAACATGGAAAGCACGTGCTTAATGCCTAAATTTAAGCCAGGTGTTGAAGTCTGAAAATTAGTGCAGTAAAATACAGAAAAAATAGAACAACGTATGAACTTGCTGAAAAGAGAGGCATGTTCCTGAAGCTTTTCATTTTGCACTCATCAAGACAAATACACAAATGCCAAGTTTCAAATTATTGCATTTGTATATTTGTGTGGGTATATAACAATATATATATAAAATCTGTGTGTAGATATATACACAGATCATGATAATATCAAGACGGGTAGAGAGAGCAGTAAGTAAAGCTTAGAGTATCCTTGGCTTTAAACATAGGCACAAAGCAAGGAAGCGATCTTGAACTTGTAAAGATACCTTGTTAGATTCCAGTTGGAGTATTGTGCACAGTTGTGGGCACCACATTATAGGAAAGACGTGAATGCATTGGAGAGAGTACAGAAATGGTTTACAAGAAGGTTCTAGGGATGCCAAACTTCAGTGATGAGGACAGTTATACGAAGTTGGGACTGTTCCCCTGGAGCAAAGAAGGCTAAGAGGAGATCTGATTGAGGTTTTCAACATCATGAAAGGGCTGGATAGAGTTTCTCCCTACTGTAGGGAGAAACTGTTCCCATTTCAAAAAGCAACAAGAAATAGAGGGCATGGATTTAGTAATCTGCAAAAGAAGCAAGCATGAGGTGAAGAAAAATGTTTTCATCTAGTGAGTAGTTTGGTATGGCACGTGAACCTGGAAGTGTGGTGGAGGCAGGCAAGTTCAACTGAGACACTTAAGAGGGCATCGGACAATTATGTAGTGAGAAATAATGTGCAAGGGTATGGGGACAAAGTTGGAAATTGGCACTTGGTAACGATGTTCTTTGAGTGAGCCGTGCAGGTGCGCTGAGCCAAACGGTCTCCTTTTGTGCAGTTACACTTCTGTGATTCTGTAACCTATCATTCGGGATCTTCTGTTTTCAGCACTGAAGTATTATGAGGTAAACAATCATTTGGAATTAACTGCGTGATGCCCCACATCAGCAGCAGTATCTTAGCGTTGCAGGAATGACTATTATTGTGTAGGGTAATAAATATGAAAGCATTAACATGTGAACTAAGCGGAGGCCTGCCTAAAAGGATGTATAATACAGCAAATGAGTGGAGCCTTGGGGTGTTTGGGCACTCGCAGTTCGAGGTAGTCAAGTCTTTTTACTCATTATTTATGCAGCTCTTTGATTGTTACTATGATGTAACTGACCTTATCTTGCTACGTAAGATAAATTGCTCTTCTGCTAAGACTTATTTGTGGTGCATCTTTTACCTCTAAAAACAAGAAAGCCCCAGACTAGTGCAGAATAGAGGATTTATTCTAGCTCTGTACCTCAACCACAAGTGATTGGTATTGATGCTTCTTTTGTTGAGGTTTACAAACAAAATTTTGGCTAAAACGTCAGCCTTCCTGAAGGTGCAGCATTATGGTTTTAACCACAGCAAGTGTCAGCTCAGTGACTGGTATCATGCATTCTTCAGAGGCTTAGTTTAAGAAGGAGTTGTCACATGATGAATTACTGACTTTATGTGCGGAGGAATGGGATGCCATTTAAAGCATGCTTTAAAATGAAACTCAATTCACAAGACTCGCTACGTGATCCTACTGTAGGTTAATCATGTTGACTTCAAGGCTGATGGATAAATACTGCCAGTACATGTAACAATCGAAGAGCAAGTTTACACAAACACTGGTTCAAACAAAGTAAGTTTCGCACCAGCTAGTTGAAGCTTAACTTTGAGGCTAATCTGACCCAGGTGGATGGAATGAGTGGTCAAGAATGTGGAAGTGGTAACCACCACAGTGGAGACTATCTTGGTTGCTGTGACTGTTTTGGTGGCGCTCACATTGTTGTCGAGAAGCTAAGACAATTGTCACTTTGGCATTAGGACACAGAATTGGAGGGGATTTACAAAGAATTGTGTTAATTCACTCCTATGCTCACATCTTTCAGCAGGGCTAGGACATTCATTTGATGCCAGAGGAGAAGCACATGCCAGACTGGCAACATGTCTACTCCTCTGCCACACAAGAGACCTGCACGCATTCGTGCAGTGTAGCTCACTGGCCCAGTCCTTTCTCAGCTATTGCGGTTTACAGCAGAACCTCAACCTCTGTGAGGTTGATTACCAGCTTTAACTTCCCAAGTTGAAGATGTACATCATAGGAGCACAAGATTATTGAAATGAACATGCAACCAGGTTACAAAGGATTAATTTTGCTAAATGTTAGACACCAGTGGAACTGAGTTTTGGTTGAAAACCTTTGTTATGATTTGTGAATTGCAAAGGTAGGGTCAACACCTATCAAGCTGGTGTTGATTAGAAATGTGGGACTGCAGAGTTATTGAATGTTTTAAAGGTCAAGATTGATAGATTCTTATTAGGCATATGTTGCGGCTATATGGGAATGCAGAATTTGAAATGCCAACAGATCAGCCAAGATCTTATTGAATGGTGGAGCAGGCTTGAGGGGCTGAATGGCCTACTTCTATTCATATTTTATATGTATGTTCATATGAGATCACATATAGGCCTGTTTCCAGAGAGTATGCCACTGCCAGGTGGTGCTGCCATCAGTTTGTAGGGTGTGGAGTGTGTTCCATACAGCTGTGATTTCAGTCACATATGTGAGTTTTTTTGAAGTATGTATCAATGGGAGTCCTTCATTAGATGCAATTCTTTGGAAAGGATGTTTTCCCTGAGGATATCAGGACATTAAATGTGCACAAGCACAGGAGGCCACTTGAGCTGCATTGATATGAATGTCTCAGAAATAATCCTCCTTGACTTCCTGAAGATGGATAGCTTACCACATTTCTGTGATGGTGCCTGAACAAGGTTGAGCGGGGTGAACTACTGATGGGACATTATAGGGAAAATGATTCTTCATTTCATACAAGTTGTTAAACCTACTGAAAATTCTGACATTTAGTTTGATTATTTCTTTATTCCCAGTCTCTAGATAATTCCAGGCTTATAACAGTATTGCCTTTGTGTTTAAACAGCCTCACAGTTTACCACTCCACCACAGCAAAGGTCAGGTTGCAACATTGTTATATGAATGTTGAACTGCTGATTACTGGCAGAACAATTATGACAAAGAACCCCATTCACACTCTGCTCACGATCTAATATCTGAGCACTGTCTTCCTCAAAAGTATTTAGTACCGTGTAAATGAACTCTCCTGAAACCAAAACAAAAGATCTGCTCTGTGCCTTTTCCCTTATCCTGGAACATGTTCAAAGATGCACCACAGAAAATTTTGAATGTGTTAACTAAAGAAAATACTTTAAATGTGTTGCATAATGTAGACAAAATCAAGTCAAAGCTACATTTAAAATGTGTTTCCAATTTTGAATTGAGGGAAGAAAATTATTGAGAAACTGCTTTGAGAAGTGAAGACAAATGTGATTGATTGCAATGCTCAGTCAGCCTTACAGAGTGAAGAGGTGACCTTGGCAGCTTCTGGTCCTCTGCTCAGAACAGAACACATGATGGAGTCTGTTTCAGATTAAATTACTTAAAACTTGAGTGTTTTAGCCCTCTGTGTTTCACTGAAACTTTGTTTTTAAACTTTGGAGGAGGATGAAATGCTGATAATTTTACTTGGCTTTTAACAAAATAGTCATTTTTTTGAAAGTATAGAGCTGAAAATGTAATTGGAAACATAACCTAATGAGCCATACTTGAGTTGTATTCAAATAGATATGACACACTAACTTAGGAACATATTTACTTAACTGTTGTAAATACTGTATCCTGTCATTTTTCTGTATTTTAATTGCGGATTATAATAAGAAAATAAACTTTTTACAGAACCAAGGATTGCTGCACTTTTTAAAAGCAAGTAATCTGATACTCATTGTAAGTACTGTTTACTCAGCTGCTTGTTCAAGCAGCAATGGAAGCTTAATTTGCAGAAGAGTTGGAGCTGAGGTGTGTGTATAAATGGGGCTTGGCTGGCAATAGGTAGCTGATTGGTCTGTGGGCTAGTGACCAGTTATTGACGATAAAGGCCTTCAGCTTACCAACAACTATGTGATTGGTTCCCACAAAGCTTCACAGCTTGGGTCTTTGAATGTTTTTGGCAGAAACTATTGGACTCTTGGAGAAGAAGCAGCTGTTTTTGCTCTGCAGTCAAAAAGCATCTCATGCCTGAATGATTAGAATTCCTAAAGTGTGGAAACAGGCCATTTGGCCCAACAAGTTCACACTGGCCCTCAGACGTCCAGCCCATCCCCCTAATCTATATTTACTCCTGATAAATGCACCAACACTATGGGGTAATTTAGCATGGTCAATTTACCTGACCTGCACATCTTTGGACTGTGGGAGAAAACCAGAGCATCCAGAGGAAACCCACATAGACCCAGGGAGAATGTGCAAATTCCACACAGACAGTTACCCAATGTGGGAATCAACCCCAAGTCACTGGTGCTGCAAGGCAGCAGTACTAACCACTGAGCCACCGTGCCATCCTAAAATAAGTGGTTTATTTTTCATTTCTACTTGCTGTAGCTATGACTTTTTATTGAAGTCAAAGACTGTTATAAGTGAGAAACAGTCACCCCATGCTTCCCGCAAACAAATGAGAGTTTCTGAAGAAGAATGATTATAAAGCAGTATTTTGATCAGCCCACGAATTATCTCATCAAATCCTGTGGACCACTGAAGTGCCTTCCCACTTTTTCCCTCCTCCCATAGCACCCTTTTTATTCCTGTCTGTGTTTGTTGTTCATATGAGTATGTAGAGGGAATGTTTATAAGGAAGGGGGCTGTTGTTATAACGTGCAGTGTTATATATCGATGATTTATAATCATTTACTTGTAGCTAGAATCTATTTACTTGCATTAAATAGTCATTCATGTAAAGCACAGAAACCTGATATGTACTTTCTGCCAATCTGAGTACTTTTATAAAATCTTAACCTTTTATGATGACTCCATTGCTCAGACCTTTGAGTCTTGGAGTTAGGACCTCATATTGCGGTTACATAGGATGTTCTTGAGGCCTCTTCTGGAATACTGTATGCAGCTCTCCTGGCCCTGTTATAGAAAGGATATTATTAAACTGGAGAGGATTCAGAAAAGATTTACCAGGATGTTGCTGGGAATGGAGGGTTAGCGATATAAAAATAAACTGGGGCTTCTTTTACTGGAGCGTTGGAGTTTGAGGGCTAACTTTATTGAGGTTTATAAAATCATGAGGGGCATAGATAAGGTGAGTAACAAAGATCTTTTCCCTAGCATTGAGGAGTTCAAAACTAGGAGGCATAGTTTTAAGGTTAGAGGAGAAAGACTTAAAAGGGACACAAGGGGCAACTATTTTTACACAGAGAATGGTCCATGTCTGGAATGAAATGTCAGAGAAAATGGTGGCTGCAGGTACAGTTACAGCATTTAAAACACATAAGACATTTAAGACATAAGACAAAAGAGATAAGTTCATGAACAGGAAAGGTTTAGAGGGATATGAGACAAGCAGGTGGAACTAGTTTAGTTTGGGAATATTGTCAGCGTGGACTGGTTGGACTGAAGGGTCTGTTTCCATGCTCTATGACTCTCTGACTCTATAACAGGACTTGATTTTCAGTATGCTACCCCAGTCAGGTGTACCTAGCTTCTGAACAACCTATTTCACAGCTTGGTATGGCAACTGCAAGAAATTCTGAGAGTCATGAATGCAGTCCAGTCCATTGTGAAAACCAGCCTTCATTCCACTGACTCCATCTACACTTAGCACTGCCTCGGGAAAGCAACCAACATAATCAAAGACTCCTCTCACCCAGTTATACTCTCTTCCACCCTTTTCCATCAGGTAGAAGTTATAAAAGTTTGAAAACGTACCAACAGATTTAACAGCAGCTTCTTCCCCACTGTTACCAGACTTAAGAATGGATCTCTCTGAGAGTCGATCTTTCTCTGCACCTTCTCTGCAGCTGATACTATATATTGCGTTCTGTTCTATTACATTGATATGTTTATGTAAAGTATCATTTGTCTGGTTAGAATGCAAAACAATACTTTCTACATGTGTGTTTTGGTACATGTGACAATAATAAATAAAATCAGCAATGTTATTCTCCACCTCTAGGATTTGAACCAAGAACCTTTTGGCTCTCAGGTAAGGACACTGTCACTGTGCCTGTACACTGTCAGTGTTGCAGCCAGATTGCACTTTGAATCTACCTATATTGCAAAAGATTCGATATATTTTTGATTTGTTGCTGAGAAATTTGATCCTGCAGGGAAATAAATATTTACTTCATGTCTCGTGGCATGTTATTTTTGTCAATTTGGCAAATTGTACCTCTGAACTCTCTTTGTGTATATAGTTTGACTTGCAACATATTCCCTATCTTTAACATGGGCAATACACACATCATTCACTCATTTGCATATTTTTTAACCACTGTCAGCCCTCAGAAGGATCCCTAGGGTTTTTGACAGTTGGTGTTTTCAGAGCTGCAAAGAATTTGTTCTGTGTTCAGCTAATGTTTATTCAATTTGATTCGCCAAAGTGCAGTGGGTTCCTGAGCTGTTACTGTAACTTGGCAATGGAAACCTTGTTTTCACCTGAGACTTTCTCCATTGTGCGTAGAATCATAGAATCCCTACAGTGTGGAAGCAGGCCATCGACTCCATGCTGATTGTCCGAAGAGTATCCCACTTGGATCCACTCTTTACGTTATCCCTGTAACCCTGCATTCCTCACGGCTAATGAACCTAACCTACACATCCTTGGATACTATGTGCAATTTAGCTTGGCCAATCCACCTAACCTGTACATCTTTGAACTGTGGGAGGAAACCCACCCTGACATAAGGAGAATATGCAAACTCCACACAACCAGCCACATGAGGGATGGAATTGAACCCGGGTCCCTGGTGCTGTGCAGCAGCAATGCTAACCACTGAACCACCGTGCTGCCACTTCTTGAGGATGTTTTGACAGCAAAGCAGGGACAGGTCTGAGGATATTCTCAGCTGCTAATTCAGGTGTGTGCTGAGTTATGGGGAAAAGGCAGGACAATGGATTTGAAGATTATCAGATCAGTCACGATCTCATTGAATGGGGGAGCAGACTCGGTCAACTGAATGGCTCATGTCTGCTCCTATCTCTTATAGTCTTATTACTGCAACTTTCAGATTCTGAATTCTATCATTCTTAACTATAAGATCATACAGAGTATATAAATCTTTTGAGGAAAAGCTAAGGTCTTTGATGAGGTTTCAAACATTTTTTGGTTTTGTTTTAAAGCTTTTTATAAATAGGGTCTGCAGTACGAGCTATTTCACAGCACGGGCCAAATAATACAGCAGCATAAAACTGATCCTGTGGCATCCCATTGGTGATCCTCAGCATGTCAGTGGCACTTTTCACTTTCTCTGGTTTATCTATTACCTTTTTTCTGAGAAACCTCACAGGAGGGAAAGTTGTAAAATTTGAGAAGAGGGAGAAATATCAGCCTGGACAAAGATAAAAATTAAAGAAAGAGTGTGCCGATGTAGAGCATGATAACAAATAATCATCACCTTTAAAAAGGCAGCCAGGGATGGGTAGTAACTGCTGGCCCAGCCAGCGAAGCACACATCTCCCAAACATATCTTTTTCCAAAAATGAATAAGAAGGCATCGCCACCGCAGAGGGGCAGGAAATTGTAAGGGAAAGATGACTTCCCAAAAAGAAAGAAAGTCCTGGCTCTGCCTGGACCTGGACAGAGACCTTTTCTGTCAAAGTATTTATAGTACAGAAATAGGCCACTCAACCCATTTGGTCCATTCTTCACACATGTCTCATATCATCCTTCTTCATCCAATAACCCCATTAATGTATCTGTTTATTCCTTTCACTCTGATAGGCTCATCTCACTTCCCATTGAATGTGTCTATGCTACTTGCCATACCGACTCCTCGAGATTCCACTTTTGAGTGGCAAAGGCGTTTCGCTTGTATTTCTTTTCCAATTGGATTCATTAGTAACTATATTATAGTTATGGCCTCAAGTTCTGGTCGGTAACTTTATTAATTAATAATCATCTTCTCCTTGACCTCCTCTCCGCCACCGTCCTCAATGCCATGCAGACTGTCATTATTAGTGAGTTTACCATGTATATCTGTTAGGCGCCATGTTGTTATCCTTTTTTTCTTTTAATTATGATTACATTCCTTGGCAATTTAATTTATACTTTTACTTTTCCTCTCTTATTGTTTTCACTGATCTCTTAATTTTTTACATTCCCCTTCTTCATCCTCCTGTCTATTGTGTGTACACATATGCCTTTTTTAGTTTCAGTTCTGCTTCCTTCATTGATACTATTAGTGAACCTGTCCTTGTTTATTACAGGAGAAAGTGAGGTCTGCAGATGCTGGAGATCAGAGATGGAAATGTGTTGCTGGAAAAGCGCAGCAGGTCAGGCAGCATCTAGGGAACAGGAGAATCGACGTTTCGGGCATTAGCCCTTCTTCAGGAATGAGGACAGTTTGTCCAGCAGGCTAAGATAAAAAATAGGGAGGAGGGACTTGGGGGAGGGGCGTCGGAAATGTGATAGGTGGAAAGAGGTCAAGGTGAGGGTGATAGGTCAGACTGGGGTGGGGGCGGAGAGGTCGGGAAGAAGATTGCAGGTTAGGAAGACGGTGCTGAATTTGATGGATTTGACTGAGACAGGCTGGGGGGAGGGGAAATGAGAAAACTGGTGAAATCCGAGTTCATCCCTTGTGGTTGGAGGGTTCCTAGCCGGAAGATGAGGCGTTCTTCCTCCAACCGTCGTTTTGCTGTGGTCTGACGATGGAGGAGTCCAAAGACCTGCATATCCTTGGTGGAGTGGGAGGGGGAATTGAAATGTTGAGCTACAGGGTGGTTGGGTTGGTTGGTCCGGGTGTCCCAGAGGTGTTCTCTGAAACGCTCCGCAAGTAGGCGGCCTGTCTCCCCAATATAGAGGAGGCCACATCGGGTGCAGAGGATGCAATAGGTGATACGTGTGGAGGTACAGGTGAATCTGTGGCGGATATGGAAGTTTCCTTTGGGGCCTTGGAGGGAGGTGAGGGGGGAGGTATGGGCGCAAGTCTTGCACCTCCTGTGGTTGCAGGGGAAGTGGAGGTGGGGTTGGTGGGGGGTGTGGATCTGACGAGGGAGTCACGGAGGGAGTGGTCTTTACGGAATGCTGATAGGGGAGGGGAGGGAAATATATCCTTGGTGGTGGGGTCCGTTTGGAGGTGGCGGAAATGACGGCGGATGATGCGCTGTACATGGAGACTGGTGGGGTGGTAGGTGAGGACCAGTGGGGTTCTGTCCTGGTGGCGGTTGGAGGGGCGGGGTTCGAGGGCGGAGGAGCGGGAAGTGGAGGAGATGCGGTAGAGGGCATCGTCGACCACCAGTCTCCATGTACAGCGCATCATCCGCCGTCATTTCCGCCACCTCCAAACGGACCCCACCACCAAGGATATATTTCCCTCCCCTCCCCTATCAGCATTCCGTAAAGACCACTCCCTCTGTGACTCCCTCGTCAGATCCACACCCCCCACCAACCCCACCTCCACTCCCGGCACCTTCCCCTGCAACCGCAGGAGGTGCAAGACTTGCGCCCATACCTCCCCCCTCACCTCCCTCCAAGGCCCCAAAGGAAACTTCCATATCCGCCACAGATTCACCTGTACCTCCACACATATCACCTATTGCATCCTCTGCACCCGATGTGGCCTCCTCTATATTGGGGAGACAGGCCGCCTACTTGCGGAGCGTTTCAGAGAACACCTCTGGGACACCCGGACCAACCAACCCAACCACCCTGTAGCTCAACATTTCAATTCCCCCTCCCACTCCACCAAGGATATGCAGGTCTTTGGACTCCTCCATCGTCAGACCACAGCAAAACGACGGTTGGAGGAAGAACGCCTCATCTTCCGGCTAGGAACCCTCCAACCACAAGGGATGAACTCGGATTTCACCAGTTTTCTCATTTCCCCTCCCCCCAGCCTGTCTCAGTCAAATCCATCAAATTCAGCAACGCCTTCCTAACCTGCAATCTTCTTCCCGACCTCTCCGCCCCCACCCCAGTCTGACCTATCACCCTCACCTTGACCTCTTTCCACCTATCACATTTCCGACGCCCCTCCCCCAAGTCCCTCCTCCCTATCTTTTATCTTAGCCTGCTGGACAAACTGTCCTCATTCCTGAAGAAGGGCTAATGCCCGAAACGTCGATTCTCCTGTTCCCTAGATGCTGCCTGACCTGCTGCGCTTTTCCAGCAACACATTTCCATCTCTTGTTTATTACAAGGAGGGGATTACTCCTGGGCCGGACTACTAAATCTGTTCAATGTGTTTTTAATCTATGTTTGTTGGTAAAGGTATGGGAGCCAAGGTTAAAGGAGATAATTCCTCAACTAGGCCCTATTTACATCTGTAGTGTCTAAGCTTTACCCCCAATACACACAGCTTGATGCCTCTATTTATCTGGCAGTAGTTATGAGAGGAATTCTGGTATTTACAAACAGCAGTCAGGAAAAGAGCAGAAAAATTAAAATCAGAACTATTCTCTGCTGTACCACCAAATCTGAGACAAGAAACTGATTCAGTTTTGCAGCACATCCTTTCTGTGGCTCCACTGAAATCGGCTGTGGTAAAACACAAACTTGAGCTGTTTACATTTATAACAAAAATCTCAATTCAAAAAATTTCCTTTCCATGAGAAAATGTATTGATGTGAAACTAGTAATTTTGAATTTTTGTTCTTCATTTTTAAGAACTGCAGCCAGAAAGGGCCGAATTTCTCCTGTTTTCTAAGTTTTTATCAACTATTGATCCCTATCATCATGATTTCACTCCCTTCACCTCATAAACTTAAAATGATCTGTAAGCTTTTGGATTGTTCTTTAGGCCAAGGAACCTGTCTGTATGTAATTCCAATTTCAACGCAAATGGTTGATTGTTAACAAGCCATAACACACAGCAGTCACTCAGCTGCATCAAAATTGTGAGACACACCATTACCTTCTCTGGTTAACTCAGCATCAACAAAAATTGCAACTTTTCCAACAAAGATCACATCCCGAGAATAACAAATTATAATAAAAAACACAATAACTCTGGCTTCCCGTCTGTAGAAATGGATGGGCAGAAAATTGTGTAATGTGTAGTGGAATCGCATGGAGTCATGATGCAAACTTTGTGAGGTTTATCAGTACAGACATACCTGATCACTAATGAATAACAGAGCAATCAAACTTTAACAGTTAAACAGTGTCAAGGAATAGAAATCATATTATCTAGTGTAGGTTTTTATAGTTTTGTGAAAAATATGTACATGCTCCATTGTTGATTTTGTGTTTGAGTTCTATTTTGCTCTAAGTCTGAAGCCAACTGAATACATTTCAGCTTACATTCTTCTGAGGGCATCTGCAATCTCTCTGATTATGAGAAATCAGCAATATATGTTTTAGGAAGAGTTTCCAAGTATTGTGTTTTTTATTAAGGCTATGAACAATACAGTCAGACCCAGCAAAATAAAGGCTTCTTCTCTGAGATAAGAATTTATGTGGAGGGGGTTAATTATGGTGTAAATGACTGCTTGTCACTGCTGGTTGTTAGTTTCATTATTATAAGTTTTAAGCCTGATGTTATTATGAAAGTGTTAGTTGTAACTCTCCCAATGATTCAGCAGATTTAGCGAGTGAATAAATAGTAGTAGGACCTTAGCATCAATCCCAGGCCTATGTGGAGTTTGCTGCTTCCAGGTGAGTAGCATTTAGATGATTAGTCTCCGTGCCTTTAAGAAATGGAAGGAGGGAAACAGCCAAAGTTCCTTCTCCCCTTTTGCAGTCTTGTGATGCTAGGTTGAGGCACCTGGATGTGGGTTCCAAATAAAGACAGCATGGAGTTTGGCTGAAACAACATCTATGGTCAAATCATAGAAATCAGACAGTGCAGAAAGAAGCCTCCAAAGAGCGTCCTACAAAGCTGCCACCCCCCACTCCCACCATAACCCACATTTCCCATGGCTAAACTGCCTAGCCTGCACATCCCTGGACACTAAGGGGCAATTTAGCAACCTGCACATCTTTGGACTGTCGGAGGAAACTGAAGCAACCAACAGAGACATGAGGAGAATGTACAAACTCCACACAGGCAGCCACCCAAGGCTGGAATCAAACCCAGGTCCCTGACTCTGTGAGGCAGCAGTACTAACCACCATGCCATCCCATCATCTACTGCTGATGCACTCAGACCACATACATATAGAAATTACTAGGAATTGTATCCAGTCAACATTCTCATGAGAGAGAAAAAGGACTAAAAATGAACAGAAAATTTATTTTGAAAATAACTTGTAGATTAGACCATTAATAATCAACCTTATCCTTTCAGGGCCTCAGATGGCCCTGGGGGTAGTAATGAGGCGATCTTGGGATTTCTGAACATTTCACCTTGGCGAAATTAACTGTGTGAGTTTCCCAAAATCCTTGTACGTCATATGTCTATATACAAGAGCACCAGCTTCCATGGGATCGACAGACTTGAGGTTTGTATAAGTGGATGTCAACTATTCATACTTCATGCATGACCATGTGATTGCCATTGAGAGTCAACTAGGTATCTTGTGTGTTTATCAAAAACCAAATTCTTCCTTTCCATTTTCCTCAGGGTTGCACATCATTCCAACCAGGAACATCAGAGGTAATCTGTTGGATATTTCATGCCAACCACAGATAAAACACATCCTATGATCACTAAAAAATCACCAAAAGGAACATTGGGCAATGCCTTATTGTTTTTCCCCTGCATTCAGGTGTGCAATCATTCTTTCAGGCAGGCTTAGTTAGTTTAGAAACTAATGGAACTGAAAAGCTGACAATTCCTTAAAACTGGATTTTGTAAGTAACTGGAATCTCTTGATGAAGGCAAATGTACAGTTTAATTCATGGCTTTCAATGGAAATCTTTGATTTCAACTTGCCCACATAAAACAGTGGTTCTATTGATATCTGTGACTACTGTGGGATTTTTAAGATGTATTGCATAGAAAATGTCAATTAATTTTGTCTTTATTTATTTTTCTAACTTAGGAATTAATGAACGGACAAGATTTAGCTGTGAAGCACACAATCCAAAAGGAGTAGCAGTTTCAAAGGAAGCCCAGGTTAACATCAAGGGTATGTAACACATCCAATGGTTATTAATGTATTTTTTCTTTAATACATTTTAAATATTTAAATGTAATGCCACAGTCAAGAATTTTCTTGGAGCTGCTGCCTTGCCATTTCTGAAGCATACCTAGAATCACTGTGGGACTGTTGTCTACTTGAATAAACACAGTCTGTGATAAAATTAAATTGGCAGTGTGGATCTGCTGTGAGGGAGTACACACCTATCTTTATATTTAATACATTGTATACTTTAGCTGACTTTTTTTTTGCAATTTGTTTTCTTGGAAACACTGCCAGTTAATGGGAGACAGAGGTGTTGTGGTTATGTCACTGTATTAGTTATCCAGAGACCAAGCAGTTCAAATCCCACTGCTGTAGCTGGTGGGATTAAAAATCAAACATGCAAACAAGGAACACAAGTAGGCCACTCAGCCCTTTGAATCTGCTCGGCCACCTGATAAAATCATAGCTCCACATTCCTGCATGTCCCTGATAATCATTCATTCTTTTGCAAATCAATTAATCTAATTAAATCTGGAATTGAAACCAAGTTTTGCTAATTGTGACCATGAAACCACCTCCGATTGGTATTAAAAACCCACCTGCTTCACTAAATGTCCTTTCAGGAAAGGAGTTCTGCCATTTTCACGTGGTCTGGCCTACGTGACACTCCAAATCCACAGCAATGTGGGAGATTGTTAAACGCAGGGAAATTTAGGATAGACAACTAATGCCTGTCCTAGTCAGCAACACCTGCATCCCATGAAAGACTTGAAAGAAAATATTTTTCTCGGGTCTGAGTTTTGTGAACTAGCACAGCAGCAAGAGCACCTTGTACCACTATTACTTGTAAAGGAATGCTTTGGAACACATTTAAAACAATGAATTGGTAACCAAGCTAAAGTAAAAAAAAACTTAGTGGATTGGGTGAGCGAGATAGAATCCCAGTAAGTTTATGGCACAGAAAGAGACCATTTTGCCCATCATGTAAGGCATTTGGATGGGTATATGAATAGGAAGGGATTGGACGGATATGGGCCGGGTGCTGGTAGGTGGGACTAGATTGGGTTGGGATATCTGGTCGGCATGGACGGGTTGGACCGAAGGGTCTGTTTCCATGCTGTACATCTCTATGACTCTATGTCTGTGCTAGCCAAAGAAAGATAAGCCACCTAGCCTGATCCCACTCTCCATCTTTTGATTAGATTCCCTGCAGTGTGAAAACAGGCCATTTAGCCCAACAAGTCCACACCGACAGTCCAAAGAGTAACCTACTCCCCTACATTTACCCCTGATCTGCACATCTTTGGACTGTGGGAGAAAACCCACACCAAGACAGAGAGAACATGCAAACTCCACTCAGACAATGGCCCAAGACAGGAATCAAACCCAGGTCCCTGGTGCTGTGAGGCAGCAGTACTAACCACTGAGCTACTGCACTGCCCCATCCATTTGATCGATAGTACTACAGGTTATGGCACTTAGACATATCACACACCGTTTAAATGAGTCAAAGGTTTCTGCCTTAACTGCTGTCTCGAGCAGTGAGGTCCAGAACCCAACCATCCACTGAGTGAAAGCCTTTCCTTCTCTATAATCTCTCTAGTAATCATTTTAAACCAATGGTCTGGGTCATTGACGTCTCTGCTCAGTGATGTGGGCCTTTACACCCACTCTATCCAAGGCATAGATGCACTTCTGTGCATCTCAATCAAATCGAATCCCTCTCAATCAAATTTCCCCTTCAGCCTTCTCTCTTCCAAGGAGTATAAGCCCACCCAATTCAATTTTTCATCGTAGCTACATTTTTCCAGTCCTGGCAACATCCTCGTAAATTTCCGCTGTTCCCTCTCTTTGTGCATTATTTCTGTAATAATATGATCAAAATTACACACATTGCCCAAATTATGACCTAAGTAGTAATTTTTACAGTTCCAGTATAGCCTTCCTGTTCTTATAATAAAGGAAAGGATTCTATGTGCCTTCTCAACCTGTCCCATTACCTGTGCCTTCTCAACCTGTCCCATTACCATCAGCCAAATGTGAATATTGCCATCAATTAGCCTTTATTGGTAGGAGTTTGTAGTTTAAAATTAGGGAAGTTTGCTTGCAACCATGGAGTGTGTTGGTAAAGCTGCACCGAGCGTACTGTGTAGAGTTTTGATTACTGTATTTAAAATATAATGTACTAGTATTGGAGTCACTTCAAAAGAGATTCACTAGGTTGTTGATTCCTGGGAGGAAGGGGTTGACTCATCAAGAAGGGCCAAACAGGTTAAGTCTTTATTCATTAGAGTTTATGAGAATGAGGGGTGATATAATTGAAACAGACAAGATTCTTGACTTGGTAAATGTTGAGAAGATGTTTCCACTATAGGGTAATCTCAAAACCAGGTCATAAGTCACACAACACCAGATTATGGTCCAATAGGTTTATTTGAAATCAGAAGCTTTCAGAGTGCTGCTTCTTTATCAGGTGAAGACCTTGTCAACTCCTATCCAACATTGGCACCTCCACATCAAAGCTAGGGGATATTGTCACAAAATTGGGGGACATGCATATATACTGAGATGTGAAAGAATTTCTTCTCCCAGAGAGTTGTGAATGTTTGGAATTCTCTACCCAGAGAGTTGTGGAGGCTAGTTTACAAAGTCTTTAAAGATGAAATGGATAGATAATGAATTATAAGGGAATTGAGGGCGATGAGGAGCTGGCACAAAAGAGGAGCAAAGATTCAGAGCAGATCAGCTGAACTGTTGTTGAATGGCAAGACATATTTGTCGGGCCAAATGGCCTACTCCTCCTCCTATTTAAAAGGTTTTTTATTATTATTATCCCTCACTTTCTGTCCAACTCTCAGTATTCTCCCATTTACTGAGATGAGAAAGAGGCTTTTATTTAGGAAGCTATTGAAGACAGTGAGGGAGATAAAAAAAGCAAAGTGAATTTGGAAGGGAGATGCTGAGAGAAGGGACCTAATGGTCAAAAGAACAACTTTATTTTAGAGCACAGGGAAGTATGGACCCAAACTGTGAGTGTGGATTGAGATAATAGACTGGAAACGATTCAGCAAGTAAGGTGAAGTGAGACAACGGAGAGATTTAATGGCATTTGGTGAAGAGAGAAACAATGGTGCATAGCATATGGATTTAAGATTAGTTCAAGTTTATGGAAAGCAGAGATGGGATGAAAAATGAGGTGAACATTGACTGGGATGATAGCATCAATCTGAGCTTCATGATCCCATCTGAGCTTCCATTACAGTACTGAAATGTTGGGTGTTTGCTCGCTGTGATACAATGGAGGCTGAAACAGTGGCTTCATCACAAGACCAAGGACTTAGCTACCACTTACATTCCTGAATGAATGGGTTCCAATCTCTATACGATGCCCTGTGCCTTATTTGATCCTTACTTGACTATTGTCCTTGACAGGAACAAGATGCTATCTACCAATATGCCAAGCATGTGTGTGTGCATATTTACAGCATGGTCCTGTAGAACCCATGGCTCTTGAGTCCCAAAGAGCATAATGCATCTGTGACCTCACGCTGTGGGAAGCTGGCCCACCAACTACCTTTCCCGTGTGCCTGGCTGCAGCCCACTTGTGTCTAGTGGCTTATCACATGTGAAATTGTGACTTGATATTGCATTACCAAGTATGTGGCCAAATGGTATAATTGTTTAAAAGGTGAGATGGAAGACAGTTGCATGCTTCACTGCGACTGTGTACAGGTTTGTTGCTAATTGTGACCCCTCTCCAAAAGCAGGAGTATTGCAATTTTTAACCCAGTGAATTTATAATTGGGAAAGAAGTTACATTGTACATCAAAATATATATATCATCTTCAGTAAATGCAATAACATGCTATAACTTTTTCTTGTCTTAGAAGTCCCACTTACACCAATTAACCTACGGATTAAAAATCAAACGGCGCACACTATTGTAGTTTCATGGGAGTCTGGCTTTGATGGATACTCTCCTCTCAACACTTGCCAAATCCAGGTAAATTTAACTTCTCTTACAGTGCAGTTCCTGCAGGGACTGAATGTTGCAGGGAATGAGAATATGCTGATTTAGATCAACTGCTCTTCGATGACTCACAAATAGATGTGTCAGATTTTGGCAGCCTTCCTCTTTATTACCTGTGGGCTGCAACTTGTTGGCTGTGACTTTGCAGTATACATGATTCAGTAAATGTAAAGCCAAGACGGATTCTTAATCAGCATGAACAGGCCATTGGCTTTTATGGATTGCAAATCCAGTGGTCTGAAATGTGGAATGATTCATATTGGATTTGACACCAAAAGTATTTTATCTGGCACAAGTAAAGAATGACAGTCTGCTTTACTTGAAGTGATGATATTTCCTGATTTCAACAGATAATTATTCACTGCATTTGTTTTAAAAGAGGGAAGTCAAGTTTGTTCCACCATTCTGATTTTTTGAAAACCACCATTTTCCACAAAAAGTTTGTTTTTTCCAGTGTGCTGTCTTACCCACCTCCTGATGAAGATGTTGAATTCTGTGTGGATGTGTTTCCCCAGGCCAGGTGGCTGTTTTTTTCATTTTGTGGGAATTGTGTGATTCTAAATTTATACTCCTATAATGTCCATTGTTATTTATAACAGGGGGCGTTGGACAGCAGTGAGCATTAGGCAGCCTAGCAGAGTTTTCACGGAGACCTCCACTGGGGTGGGGCAGCCAGTGGTCCAGGAGAATTACAGCCCCCATACCATCATCCTCTGACAGGAGAAGACCATAAGACCATAAGACTCAGGACCAGAAATTAGACCATTCAGCTTATTGAGTCTGCTCTGCCATTCAATCATGGCCGATAAGTTTCTCAACCCCATTCTCCTACCTTCTCCCCATAACCCTTGATCCCCTTGATACTCAAGAACCTATCTATCTCAGTCTTAAATATACTCAATGACCTGACCTCCACAGCCTCTTGTGGCAATGAATTCCATAGATTCACCATTCTCTGGCTGAAGAAGTTTCTCCTTATCTCCATTATTTTTGCTCGAAGGCTATGCCCTCGGGCCCTAGTCTCTCCTGTCAATGTAAACATTTTCCCAAATCTACTTTGTCCAGGCCATTCAGTATTCTATATGTTTCAATTAGATTCCCCCTCATCTTTCTGAACACCACTGAGTATAAACCCAGAGTCCTCAAACATTCCTCACATATTAAGCTTTTCATTCCTGGGACCATTCTCGTGAACCTCCTCTGAACACATCCCATGGCCTGTACATCCTTCCTGAGATACGGGGCCAAACACGGCACACAATACTCTGAAGCCTTATTGAGATTCAGAAGTATGTCCCTGCTTTTATATTCAAGTTCTCGCAAAATAAATGCCATCACAGCGTTTGCCTTCTGAACTGCTGACTCAACCTGCAAGTTTACCTTGAGAGAATCCTGTACTAGAACTCGCAAGTCTCTTTGCACTTCAGACTTCTGAATTTTCTCCCCATTTAAAAAATAGTCCATGCCTCTATTCTTCCTACCAAAGTGCATGACCTCACTCTTTCCCACATAGTACTCCATCTGCCACTTCTTTTCCCACTCTCCTAAACTGTCCAAATCCTTTTGCAGCCTCCCCATCTCCTCAATGCTACCTGTCCCTCTACCTATTTTTGTATCATCTGCAAACTTCGCCAGAATGCCCTCAGTTCCTTCATCTAGATTGTTAATGTATAAAGTGAAAAGTTGTGATCCCGACATTGAGCCTTGCAGAACACCACTTATCACTGGTTGCCATCCTGAGAAGGACCCTCTTATCCCCACTCTCTGCTTTCTGCCAGATAGCCAGGCATCTGTCCATGCTGGCATCTTGCCTCTAACATCATGGGCACCTTCTTACTCAGTAGTCTAGTATGTGGCATTTTATCAAAGGCCTTCTGGAAGTGCAGGTATGTGACATCCATTGCCTGTCCTTGGTCTAGCCTGCTCAGTACTTCCTCAAAGAATTCCAGAAGATTTTTCTGACATGACTTCCCCTTGATGAAACCATGCTGACTTTGCCCTATTTTACCGTACACTTCCAAGTATTTGAAAATTTCATTCTTCACAATGGATTCCAGGAACTTACTCTCGACTGAGGTTAGGCTAATTGATCTGTAATTTTCCTTACACCATTTTTAAACAGGGGTGTCAGGTTAGTGATTTTCCAGTCCACTGGGACCCTCATTGATTCTAGAGCTTCCTGAAAGTTCACTACTAGCGCCTCCACTATCTCTTCAACTGTCTTCGTTAGAACTCTGGGATGTAGTCCATCTGATTCAGGTGATTTATTCATCTTCAGGCCATTCAGTTTTTCTAGCACCTTTTGCATGGTGATGGCCACCATACTCAGTTCTGCCCCCTCACTCTCTTGAATTTTTGTGATATTACTCATGTCTTCCACCATGAAGACTGACACAAAGTAATTATTCAGTTCCTTAGCCATTTCCTTGTTTCCTTCTACTATCTCTCCAGCAACATTTTCCAGCTGCCCAGTGTCCACTTTTGCCTTGCTTTTGCATCTTATATATCTAAAGAAATTCTTACAGTCTTCCTTTATATTACTGACTAGCTTACCCTCATATTTAATCTTATCCCTCCTTATTTCTTTGTTTGTAGCCCTCTGTTGGTCTTTGTAAGCCTTCCCAATCCTCTGGTTTCCCACTGGCTTTCATCGCATTATATGCTTTCTCTTCTTGTTTTAAGCTATCCCTGACTTCCCTAGTCAGCTGTGGTTGCCTCATCCTCCCTGTACGAGGCTTCTTTTTCCTTGGGATAAATGTCTACTGTGTCTCCTGAATTGCTCCCAAAAACACTTACCATTGCTGTTCCACTGTCTTTCCTGCTAGGCTCCTCTCACAGTCAATTCTACACAGCTCCTCCCTCATGTCTCTGTAGTTACTTTTATTCAGCTGTTATACCATTACCTCTGATTCTACCTTCTTCCTCTTAAATTGCAGAGTAAATTCAATCATATTGTGATCACTGCCTCCTAAGGGTTCCTTCACCTTAAGCTCCCTTAACAAGTCTACCTCATTGCACAACACTAAATCCAGTACTGCCTGTTCCCTGGTGGGCTCCACCACAAGCTGTTGCCAAAAGCCATCTTGTTGAC